>NC_086052.1:18120000-18422500 GCF_947568885.1 Cydia strobilella
ACTAGTTCGCGAAAACCAACTTTCCGCACGCTAAACAGCCACGAAAAGTAGCACTTTTTGAACAACTGTATTAAAAAAAACTTTCAGTTTTTAGTTTATAAGAATCCTTTCAATAAGTAGTAATTTGTTGTTTATAGAAAAACACAGTGGCCAATAAAAAGCGCTGTGGAAATAACATTTATCGACAAGACTTGAGGATTTGTTTCTATTGCAAATGAGACAAGTTTTGTACATATTTTGATATATATGTACCACCTGCTTTTTCAGTCCAATTTAAATATAAATCGCCGGGTTTAGCAGCAAAATCAACTAAACCCTTCTAAGATTATTTTCCAAGCATTAATAATACTTTATAAAGACATTTCGAGGTACCTTGATTAGACGAGATTAAGTCGAGACACGAGAAAATGTCGAGACTGAAACGGCACCTCCGCTCCAGCGTTCCTTAATGAACTCATTTATAGCAAAGATAGATATAACTCCGTAATAGATGTTTACAGTCTAAGGAAAAAACGTGCCTCGAAAATCAAGAAAATTTGATTCTCGTTCAGAGGGCGCCACTAGTTTTGGCCCACTGTCGTATAGATGGCGTTGACTGTTTCGTTTGTTATTTAACAATTTTAACGCATATCAGTGAAAGAACATGGGTCAAAATCATAAAAATAATTAATGCATTTAAAAAAAATCATTTATCTATGTTTAAATACATTTTATCGTATTTTTATAAATCTTAATTTTTAGTTTTAAAGTGTGTCGACAGATGGCAGTAAATTTACTGGGGTTACAAAATTTACTATGACAGTACCGCTCTAGTATAAGTTACTCTATGTTTATAGCTAGACATTCATTATGATTTAAGGTCCAAAGATTAGTGTTTAAGGCTTAGAATCATTTTGCAGGATTACTTCAGGTGAGCTTGAAGGTATCAGTTTCAATTACGAAAATTTAATGTTTTTATTTTGGTAAATGCTGAACGCACCTGTTTCAACGTCAATTAGCTACAAAAATCTGCAAAAAAAAACCAATATATTTGGTTTTTCTTAATCTAAATATTTATTTACATACAAGAATTACACAGAATAATACAGAGAAACAAAAAAAAACGAATTCGTAATAGAAGTATGAAGTGGCAATTCATGACCTTCACTAAATTAAAAAGGTACTTTGTTTCACTCCCTGGAGTGACCAAAGTAGGCTTGTTCAAGCTGCTGAGGTGAAAAGTAAATTGTTTCGATTGTCTATAATTCTGTTTTTTTATTCCGTAGACTACAATGACATTTCATGTGGTACTAAGAAATGTCATGCATTACACATGAAACGTCATTTTAGTCTACGGAATAAAGAGATATATACAGTGGTACTACGTAAACGAAATTAATAACTAGCTTAAATCTAAAATAGGCCCTTGAGGCATTGTACCAAGGATGCTGGCGGCATTTCCCCGCTGTATCGCAATGCTGATACGTTGTGCGAGGAAGCCGCCAGCTCTTCGGTCACCAGTTACGTCAAACAGACGCTTCGCGATTTCTGCAAACAACTTATGCGCGCTGGGACCCCATGGACCTAGAGTTTCAACTCCAAATTAAATTAAAATTTAATTTAAATACACACTAATTACATTAAAGTGCCCCGGAATAGCAATCGTTTGAGTTTGAAGTGATGGTAGCATACAGATGTAGTACATAATTGTTTTCCATCGTATTTTCTCGGAAACGTTCGTATTTATCATGCTATTTTAGTCAATCGCAGTACTTTTTCTACCGAAACTGACTGAAATAACGACACGTTTGTACACGAGCATGAGAAAATTTACTGACGACATTTTCAGCTCCGCAATAAATATTTTTGGCCGTAAAATAAAGGGCCTCATTACGCCCTCGTGAGGTTATTACAAATGCGGTGCCTCACACGTGGGAATGATACCTTAAGCCCCCGCTATAGGAGTACCCACTTTACTGAAGCACTGGTCCGCCATGCACGTTAGCCTCATTAATAAATTTAATTTAATTTAATTTAAGATGTGTAATTTAATTTAATTTAACTGGTTCATTTTATTCAATCAATTTTTAAAATTTTAATTTAATTATTTATTTTAATTCTATTTTAATTATATTTTAATTGTAATTTTATAATTTAAACAATGCTGTAATTTTAATTTTTGAAAGTTGATTGAATTTTAATTTTAATATTTTATATTTGATATGTAAATTGTGATATATCGATTCCGAATTGTCCGAAATAAATGTTTTTATTTTATTTTATTTTTTTACACCAAAGAGCAATATATAATCACTACGTTCTCTTTACACCACATGTCAGAACCCAGCGGCCACGTGTAGACATGAAAATATTAGAGTTAGATCAAGATAAGTCTGCACCCATTTTGATAGCACACGCTGTGCAAGTGTTATTACGTCAAACTTCTATGAAATTATGCTGTAAAGACAGGTTTAGACTAGCTAGAACTTTTTCATTACAATACGGTATCTGATAAACATTTTGAATGCAGTTTACCTTAGTAGTCAGCAATGTCACGTAAATTGCATGCAAGTTCTTGCTAGTCTAAACCCCGCTTAAGTTTAAATAACACTTGCACTGCGTGTGCTATCAAAATTTTAACCGTCACGCACATTGTAGAATGGATGACTTAGGCTAGAACGGTCATGATCATCGATCACCCGTCATAGAAAACGAAATTTCTGATATGGCCCGGACCTGGAACGTTCTTGTGTGTCATCCTTTAGTCTGCCTCAAAATATTTACATAACCAGCAAACTCATCAAGAAGTGAAAAATCCTGGCTCATTTGCTATAAAAAGTAAAAAAAACCCGGGCCTTCTAATGGATCTTTTATCTCAAACAAACTTAAATTTTTCATGATTAAGGGCCTACCGCAAACAATGAAGTTCGCAAAATACGTGTATCTTTCTCTGTCACTCTAATTACGCCTTAATTGAAGTAAAAGAGAAAGAAGTCCGCAATTTACGAACTTCGTGTTCGTGGTAGGCCCTCTGACCCTTGTCAAGGTACAAAGATTCTTTCCGTATTGTTTGAGGACTTGGAAACTTCAGTTTGTATAACTGATTGTAATTTAGATATGGAAGCCAGAAGCTTTTAAATGTAATTATAAGTAGAATTAGCCATAGGTTACCCCTTTTTTTGTCATCGCTGAAAAAGGGCGCGTTAATGGACTTGAGATTTACGAGGTCGAATCGAAAGACGATTTTTCTAAAAGTTTTATACTTATATAAGTCGGTAATCATTTGTCTGAGTCTTAATAGTAGGTCTATAGCTATAGCTTGCAACAAAGTTGAATTCAGTAGAAATAGTACCTAATTCAAAGAAATTAGAGCAAGAAGTTTTACATACAAAAACCTTTACTGTCTGTCTGTCCGTCTGTCACCAGGCTGTATCTCATGAACCGTGATAGCGAGACAGTTGAAATTATCACAGATGATGTATTTCTGTTGCCGCTATAACAACAAATACTAAAAACAGAATAAAATAAATAATTAAGCGGGGCTCCCATACAACAAACGTGATTTTTTTGCCGTTTTTTGCGTAATGGTACGTCGTACGAAACCCTTCGCGCGCGAGTTCGACTCGCACTTGGCCGGTTTTTTTGTATAACGATTATTAGCAACGAAAACTAGCACCAGACGTATATATATGTATGGATGTTACTTCAATATTCAAGCCAAGTTTCATATAATTTAAGAGGCCGTAGTCGAGTTTGGAGCAAAAATGTAAAATTGATAGATTTAGTCGTTGAAATTACACACGTTTTGTTACGTAATATCTAAATAACAAGTATTGATTTCTATTAGCACGTCTTCTCATCTTGCCTTTTAATAATGAGGTCGGGAGCGTGCTTCACCGGTAATGCATTAAGAAAAGAGGCAGTTTTTAAAAATTCATCAAAAAAACATGTTGGTAAATTATACAAATTGATGTATAAGAATAGTTTCAGCAAATATTGTAGATTGTTTAAGTATCAAAATTACGTTGAAATTAAGTCGATTTTCAGAGAAATTGTCACTTGTTTTGAAGTAATTTCTGGAGAAATTTGATTTCGTCTAACTTTCATTTACACTACTTCAAAGTCATAATAATAAAAATGTAGTCTGATAAACGTCAAGTACAGGATATGTGTAATACAAAATTACCATGTTTAGCAGTCCAAACTTTACGAAATTTACAAATAAGAGCGACAAAATCAGTGCTTTACGCGCGTTTACCTAAACGTCCATCAGAAAAGCAAACATTACTGATTTAGTGAATCTGTTTTCAAAAAATTGATCTGATAAAAGGTAATATAAGAAGACGTGCTAATAGAAACCAGTACTTGTTATTTCAATTAGGTAACAAAAGGTGTAAAATTTCACGGACTAAATCTATCAATTTTACATTTTAGCGACTAAAATCGACACCGGCCTCTTAATTAAGCATGTTGTTTAAAAATGAGAGCGTAACGTCGCGATAACCGCATAACCGCGCGTGGCGGGTTCGTGTGACTCTTAAGACAGGTCCACCCATGGTCAGTTAAGGGCGTTGCTGTTGTCAGAATGTAGTGTTCTCAATATTTCTACCTTCAGGGTCATCATGCTGCATCTGCTGCCGTGTTTCCTCCTGGCTCTGGTGGGGGACAGCCTGGCGCTGGTCGCTACCCATCTGCCCAGATCCGTTAACCTAAAGGGTATGTGGCGTCTCCTCTGTGTCTGTCGACGTCGTACCACAACATCTAACAGATGGCGTTAGTAGAGCGACTTCCATACAGAGAGCGCAACCTTGTATGAGGCGCCAATCATCTCCTGTATCCGACCCCAAATTAACATTATGGACGTTGTCTAGCATGAGCCCTAATGTGGCTGGCCCCGCCGAACTTGTTCTTAAATGCTCTATTGCACGTGTGACAATAAAGTTGGCCAGCTGCGTTGAACGTGTACACGTAGGAGGGCTTAGGTCTTTCTTTCCGCAACTGGTGTTTTATGTCTAGACTGGTCTCTTCAGGAATGCATTCGTAGGCAATGAGCTAAAACATTCCTTTCTTACAGATGGGCAGGAGTTTGACTACATTGTTGTTGGCGCGGGCGGAGGCGGTATACCGGCAGCGTCGCGGCTGGCGCTGGCTGGCTACGACGTGCTGCTGGTGGAAGCGGGAGATGACCCCAATCTGTTCAGCGATGTAAGCTTATAACCATTCCACGACATCTTAATATTCCATTTACATCTCATCCCATCCCAGTTGACGCTACTGACGTAAGAGATCGCACTCCCATACTAAATTATATACAAAAAAATATGTGTAGTACCGCGACTTATACTCTCTGTTTCATCATATGTATATAGTCCTCCATGTCGTGTCCGACAACGGCGACCTTTACAAATTCCTCTGATGAGCACGTATATGGCTCGCAAAACCGAAGTTTGTTTTAAATATCCGGTCGCACTGTGCACAATAAAGCTTCCCTTGTTCGTTATAAGTGTATGCGTAGGACGGCTTAGGTCGAGACTTCCGTTGAAGGCGCTTTTGATCCAGGTGTTCAAGTGGAGCTTCTTCGAAAGTAGCTACACCTTCTCTTACCTTATTGCGCCATTAATTCATAATTCATAATTTATTGATAAAGGTAATTGTTTACACGTCAAGATTAGGTACATAATATTTGATTACATTTAACTAAATGTAAATTATCCGCACAATACAAATGTCAATCATAATAGAATTAATAGAATTTTAAAACAAAATAATGGTAAACATAAACATCACATCTATAATATCTAGTGTACTCATGTACTTTACTTATTTATATTGTGTGTGTGGATCGATGACACTTATCGATAAATTCGTCGACGGTGTAGCAGGTCATCTCTAATAACATTTTTTTAATTTTATTAGCAAATGTGACGTCACTAGGGGCATCTCTGATGTCGGCAGGTAACGCGTTGAATAGCTCGACTCCTAAGACATAGACGGATTTCTTGGCTTTAGCGGTAGTATGGAGCGGGATCGAAAGCAGATTTCCCCCGCGCGTACTTCTGCCTGACTGCTGCTCACGGGTTTTATACGAGCTGATGTTATTTATAACATACTTACACGCTTCTGAAATGTAGACACTAGGTAATGTTAGGATTTTATACTTAATGAATAATGGAAGTGCCGAGTGGTCGTAAGGTTTCCCCGCGATTATTCGTATTGCTCGTTTTTGAAGCTTGAACACTCGCTCACGATCAGCCGCTGTCCCCCAGAGGTCGACACCATAAATCAATATCGAGTGAAAATACCCGTAGTATGCTTTTTTCATATTTTCGTCTGAAAGTGTCGGGGCCAGTCTCGATAGTGCAAAGGCTGCTCAAGATAACTTGTCGCACATAATGTCTATGTGAGCTGACCATGTTAGACCAGAATCGATAATGAAGCCTAAGTATTTGGTTTGGTCAACTTGGGGTATTGGGGTGTTGTCAATACTTATTTTTAACTCTGTGTGGGACTTTCGAAGTTGGAAATGAATCAAGTTGGTTTTCTCTACATTTAACAGCATGCCGTTGGCACGGAACCACTTTGATATCTGGGTCATTCAGCGTAAGATTCTTAATACTACTATCGTTTACTATTCAGCATCGGAGCTAGCAGCTGTGATGTCATTGATAAGCAACAAGAATAAGTAATTACCAATCGTGGATCCCTGGGGCACGGCACACTCGCCTGTGGGATCCAGACTGGACTTAGAGTTCAGGACGTGGGTGCGCTGCACTCGGTTTTTTAAGAATGACGCAATTAATTTGTGAAAGTTACCCCCCACCCCATAGCACCACATTTTTTGTAGGAGGAGCTGGTGATCTACCATCTCGAAGGCGCGCGACAGATCACAGAATACGGCACTTGTCGCCCGCCGTCGAGGTGGGCGAGCACCCGCGCCTTTAAGTCGCGCGCCGCGCTCACCGTCGACCGTCCCGATTGGTACGCGTACTGGTGTATATCGAGGATGTTATTATCTACAAGGTGATTCATTATTCGCTTACTTAGTAATTTCTCGAAGACTTTGGAGACGATCGGTATCAGCGCGACAGGCCTAAAGTTCTTCAGAATATGCATGTCGCCTTTTCCCTTGTAGATAGGTTGAATTTTAATAATTTTGAGAGGATCCGGGTACACTCCTGCGGCGACGCAATCATTAAACAATTTCAGTAGCAAAGATACTACGGTAGGTGGGAGAAATCCGAGTATGTTAGTGGTCATATCATTGCTACCTTTTGATGGTTTACATTTTATTTGCTTTAATGTCTGAACAATTTCGTCGAGCGTAAATGGTCTAAATTGAAATTCCAAGAGCTCGGCCGGTAAGTATTTTTCTAGGTAAGCGAGCGCATCCCTAGGACATGGTTTGGGATTGTGGGCAGTAGTGTAATACCGGTTTAGCGCTTGCGCGGCAGCGGTCGCACGCGCCTCAGCGTAGTCGCCCTCCGACCTGCTCACGAGTACGTCTAGCGCTCCGCTTCCGCGTTTGTTGTTATTGCCCGTCTCGGATGCTATAATACGCCACACACCCCTACACATGTCGTCACATAATGCTATTTGTTTATTTATATACTTAGTTCTAGTTTGTTTTAGTTGTAGTGAGTAACGGGACTCTAGTCCTAGCAAGTGCGAAAACATATCGACATTACCCATAGATAAACTTTGTTTACAAAGACGAATTTGGTTACGTAATTGTCGCAAAGTGTCATTGGCCCACACACTGGACCTATTTTTTACGGGACATTTCCTCACTGGGAAGTGTAGATCAAAAGTGTGTTTGATAACATTTAAAACAGACTCACATTGTTTACTAGGACATAAGTTTTTTGCTAACAAGGCGTCCCGTTCATAAAAGATTAAGCTTTGTTTAAAACCATTTATTTTCTCCTTTGGAAAAATACGCATAGCTATATAGCGTGTATTTAAATTATTTTTACACATATTAACTACAATGCTCGTACTCAAGTGGTCAGATACATTCATTTGATAACAGTTAGTACTTTTAATGTCAGTTTTAGGTAGGTTAGTGTATATGTCGTCAATACAGGTTACTGTTGATGTCGTTATTCTAGTTGGTTGTTTAATGTGTTGCTTAAATCCAAATTGTTTTAAGATGTTACATAATGATTTAGTATTATTATTTTTGATAAGTAAATCTATATTTAAATCGCCAACTATTACAACTTTATTATTAATTCCGGTCTCTTAACCGCAAAAATCCGTTTTCTATTCGGAACTCAAGGATGGGAAACGTAGCCACAGGGGGCAGTTTCTGCGGTATAAAGACGTTCTCAAGCGCCATCTCAAAGCTTGCGACATCCCATCTGAGCGTTGGGAGGAGCTTGCGGTTTCATCATATAAATAAATAAATAAATAAAAAATCTTTATTGCCACACCTTAGGAAAAAATCTACAATTTATGAAAGGATAGCTTAAAAATACAATATAAACTAAACTTAAACTGATATAATTGAGGTGTTCAAAGCACTAGTCGCTCTGGAGACCAATGCATGACCAGAGTTGCTTGACCATGTCCAATAACGACCAATGAATCGCAATGACGTCGCATCCTTGGTAACGTCCAGCCTTCATATCTTGGGGGCTTAACCTGCTACCGCACCCAGGTGAGAACAGCTTAGCCAAACACTTATTACCACTATAATTTTAAAACCTATTTATTTGAATAGCTACTTATTTTCTTACACCCTTCCAGATCCCCGGAGCTGCTATGGCGCTGCTCGGTTCAAACATAGACTGGCAATACCCAACTATCCCCAATAACGTCTCCTGCCTCTCTGGACGAGACAACGCGTGTCGCTTCAGCCGTGGCAAATGCCTCGGCGGATCCACAAGCATCAATTACATGATGTACACGCGAGGCAACCGACGGGATTACGACGACCTTGGCATCGATGGCTGGACTTGGAAAGACGTCGAACCATACTTCCTTAAATACGAGGGCTTGCAAGACTTGGACGAGCTACCACCCACTTCTATTCCCTATCACAACACCAACGGGACTATGAAAGTAGGATTCTTCACTGACTCCAAAAACTCGTGGCATTCGAGAATAAGTAAAAGTCTCCAACTTCTAGATATCCCTTTCAATCCAGATGTGAATGCTGAATCGCAAATTGGGGTGACTCAATTGGTGGGGTATGTGTACAAAGGCGTACGAATGAGCACTGCGCGTGGGTACCTCACACGCAAAGACGTCAAGAAAGTGCTGAAAGTGGCCAAACGTACGCGTTGCACCAGCGTCATCCTGGATGAGAACAATATTGCCACCGGAATTACGGTTATAACACAACACAAACTGGATTTGCTGGGATTGGTCAAAAAGCAACTCAGCCTTTACGCAAGGAAAGAAGTAATCCTCTCAGCGGGGGCGATCGGTACCCCTCAGATACTAATGTTGTCCGGTATAGGACACGCTGCCCATTTGGAAAGCTTGAGCATCCCCGTTCGCGTCGATCTGCCTGTCGGCGATAACATGAGCGACCACGTTTTACCACTCTGTGTTATACAAGCTGATCCGGGTCTCGGCATCCCCGTGCTGAATCCCTTCGTGATAGGACTGAAAGGCGCGCAGGGCGTGCAGTGGCTGGCAACAAAAGATGGACCCCTCGCCTCCGACGGGCTCATCGACGTCACCGCGCTGATAAACACCAAATGCTACGACTTCGAGCAGCGGAAGCTCACCCACAACAGTTCCGACTGCGAACTCCCGACGCTACAAATAATCAACGCCTTTATAGACCGCAATCTCCTGCAAGGCATCGAGCTAATCGTTCGACACGTTCTCGGTTTTAATTTAGATGTAGTTCGTCAGCTCAGTGCTGTCAACGTACACAAAGCCCTACTCGTTGTATCGCCTGTGGTACTACGACCGTATTCCCTTGGCACTGTACGACTCAAGAGCCCGGATCCTACTGATGATCCTGCTATATTCCCAAATTACCTTAGCGACGAAAGAGATATAGAGGAAATGCTGCGTAGCATTACGATTCTAGAGCATCTGGTGGAAACGCCGGAATATAGGGCGCACAACGCGTCTCTTTTGCACCTGAAGTTTGATGGATGTCCAGAGTATGAAGATGATCGCGAAGGGTACTGGAGGTGCTTCTGTAGACATATGACGTACTCTGTGTTCCATGCAGTGGGTACTGCGCCGCTAGGAGCTGTATTAGATGAACAGCTACGCGTGCGAGGGGTAGACGGCCTGCGTGTGGCCGACCTCAGCGCGTTGCCTAAGCTGCCGCGCGGTAATACCGCTGCTGTCGCCATTGCCATCGGCGAACGCGTCGCTGACTTCATATTGACTGGCGACTGAGAGTAACAAACTTAATAAAATTATCTGATCAAAACTGCCTTTTAATTCTTAAATTTTTTCAATGAACTGCTAACTGTTGCGGACTCCTTTCGATAACCTTCATTACTTACCTTTTTACATATGTTACAAGTATATGATTTGACGTTGTCATGGTACCCAGTGTAAATAAATATGTCAATGGAAAAATTGTGATCTTAAAAATATCAAATATATTACAAATAAGTAAAAAATACTTAAATGTAATATATCGTGTTACCGCGCGTCGGTAACATAGTGGTCCTTCGAACCGGATGATCCAGCGCCGCGCCGCCGTCTACTTCCCCTACATACTGAACCGAACCGAACTGAACCATGTCGGGGCGAGTTACGAGGAGCCGCGCTAAGAACCAAGAACCGGAACCGGAACCGGGTACGACTGGAGATATGAAGGAACCGACCACGTCAACCCCTGTTAAAGAAAAATCTGATGTTGCAATCGTTAGATCGAATAAGGCAAGTACCGTCAGCCAGAATAAATCGGAACGAAACCAAACCATCCGATCTGATGTTAGAAGCGTACTCGTACAAAAAAAGGAGGCTGAACTAGCAGCCGCGAAAAAACTAGCAGAACTGAAGCTTACAAAGCTGAACCTAGAACAAACCGTCATTCAAAAGGAACTTGAAGTAACGTTAGCACGCTTAGACGCTAATAGAAGCCATCGTGCTCAATCAATCCGAACTACTCGAAGCCGCGTCCAGGAGTCGCTGACAACTAACGAACAATACAAATCAGGCCGTCGCCATGAACCAGCCCTGAGTGAGAGTGAACCGCCGAATATCTCCGATGATGATGAACGTCTCCATCCTGATCCCAAGCTCTCAGACATACAACTTCTTGCTCGAGAGATAGCAAATATAAGTCGTCCGACTGATCCAAAAGATTTGCCCTACTACAACGGAAACGTCAACGAATGGCTCTCATTTAAAGCTGCTGTCGCAGATATCAGAGCCTCCTCGACCGACAACGAACTGATTGCAAAACTTCGACGATGTTTGAGGGGGGAAGCACGCATCTCTGTCGCCGCACTTTTAGATACACATGTCCCTGTCAATGATATCATGGAAGCCCTAGAGCTGCGCTTCGGCTTACCAGAACTTATACTGCAAGAAGAAATACAGTCGCTCAGAGACTTACCCAAACTCGTCGACAACACAGAACAGCTCAGCAAGTTTGCTTGTAAGGTTCGAAATTGCGTGTCAACCATCAAAGCTCTTGATAAACCCGAACACCTATATAATATGGAGCTTTTACGGACTCTGAAACAGAAGATGCCCCATCTAAAGTCACGCTGGCTTTCATATGCGTCAGACCATGAACTCGATGACAAACCTGAACTTGTTAAGCTGTCAGAATTCTTGAAGAAGGAAGCCCAAACGCACAACTATAAAACCGATACAGCAGCACAAGACCCATTACGCTATATCCGAAGATAGCGATTCTGATCCTGAACCCAAATCCTGCTCTGCTTCGAATCAGCCCAAAGGTCCCCTTGAAATATTGTGCCTATACTGTAATTTGAAGACTCACCTTCTCAAGAACTGTGAAAACTTTCTCCGCCTGTCAATTGGCGATCGATGGGATTGGGCGAAAGAGGCCAAGGTGTGCTTTAAGTGCCTGAGATCCAAACACCATAGAGAGAGCTGCCGAGCCCGCTCGTGTGGCATAGAGGGATGCCGCATATTACATAATAGACTGCTTCATTATCCCGTTCTTCGTCAGCCCGAAATATCAGCTTGCGAACATCCATCAACCTCAAGCCCTCAACTGACCGCGGAGGTAGAAACTGAAAAACCGCTACAAGAAACGACGGCTTGCAGCAGAACCACCAGATCTCAAGTTTGGTTAAAGATCATACCTGTTCGAATCCAAGGGCCAGTCAAGTCAAACTTGACTTACGCCTTTCTGGATGGAGGAAGTACACTTACCCTTCTAAAGCAAGACATGAAATTGGTCTGAAAGGGATCGCCGAACCGTTGAGCCTGTCTGGCGTGAATACTACCTTCGAACATCGCGGATCAGAACGTCTCGACGTAGAGATTACTGGACCCTCCAAAGCCCTCCAAAGATTGTCGATTTCGCCACAGACTGTTGCCAATATCGACGGATACGAGCACCTAAAAGACACCCAAGACTGGACTATGCTACGAGCGCGGAGTCCCAGAGCTCTTGATCGGCCTAGACAACTGGCATGCGACCATTACCAAAGAGGTCCGTCAAGGAATGAGGACCGAACCATTAGCTACCCTGACTCCACTTGGTTGGATAGTACACGGATTTTACCATTCACATACCAACGCTGTACACTTTGTGGGACATGCTGACTCTCTCGAAGTCACAAACAAGATAAAGGTGAACCGAGAGGATGAAAGAGCCATCGACATCTTAAAAATGACGAGAAAGAGAGTAGAAGATAGCAAGATATGGGAAGTAGGACTGCTACGAAGAGAAGACAGTCCTGTGATGCCTAAGAGCTTCTCCTATGCTTCAAAGAATTGGCTGTCAATAGAGAGGAAAATGGCCAGAGACAGAGACTCGACGAACGCTCAAAAATACAAGGATAACATGGACAGCTTACCTGGGCCTGGGCTATGGGATAAGCCGATTACGTATTTTTTTGCGGAAAGGAGGCAGAGTTGTGAGCGAACTACGTCGGAATCTCACCCAGTCTATTATGTTTTATCACAACAACAACATCTACAACATCTACATGTGAAGTTACTTATTACCGAACTGCGTCATCCCGATCGAACTAACTATGGAAATAATCAGCCGATTGTCAACTCCTTACGCCAGAAAGGCATAATAATTAAAGTTTTCACAGATGGAGGAGAGTACAGGTCGTGTACAGGTCGCCGATGTTCGCACCGTCGAGGGAGCACTGCGGATTCCCGCTGTAAAGATTGTCCGCCTCTCGACTGATGTTGAATGCGCTTAATCGCGCATTCCCGGGGGAATATGTTACGGACTCCTTTCGATAACCTTCATTACTTACCTTTTTACATATGTTACAAGTATATGATTTGATGTTGTCATGGTACCTAGTGTAAATAAATATGTCAATGGAAAAATTGTGATCTTATTTGAGAAAAATATCAAATATATTACAAATAAGTAAAAAATACTTAAATGTAATATATCGTGTTACCGCGCGTCGGTAACAGCGAACAAAAAAGAAAATATACGATTACGTTTTGCAGAGTATGAAATCCTCAATCTCGTAGGTGGTCTCGGCTTTGTCGAAATAATTCCGTATTTCATTTCGACTGAACTCGCTTGTCATTTCCATAATCGTGGAATCGTTAACGTTACAATTACGACTTGGTAACAAAACTAGAATGAACAACCGAAGTCGGTATGGAAAGGTAACGATCTTATAAGACTTATCTTGCCGTTTTAAAAAATAATTTAATCTAATTTTCCATAAATATCTGAGAACATTTCTAACTTTCAAATAAATATCCGCAACTTGCATATCTGCATGATCGAGTAAGTACACTTCATGGTAAGTACCCAATCAGCCTAATCCAGCAATCAATTTTACAAAACCAGACTGATTACAGCTGATTGGGCAATCCAACATAAAAAATGGGACATAAAAAAGTTTTTATAGTTTTTTAACGGATATAAAAAGAAGAGGTTCTTAAGTCGCCTGCACCATTTATTAATGTTATTTTTCCCGTTTTTCTCAGTTGCATTTATTTAAGAAAATCCTGTTTATTTTCGTTTGAAGCAGGTCACAATCGGTCATCATGTCACATTCTGACGATGGGATCATGGAGAAATCGAGGGAATTCTTCAAATATTAGGCATACTTACAGTGAACTATGTTTTATGAAGCAGAAATGTCTGCGAGCGTTACTACAATTTTTTAATTAAAGCAAAAATGAAAAAAATTACACCTCCGGCAGGACTACGCCTCCCTTGAAGCGTTGAGGGAAGGGATGGAAAAATTCCCTGGCTCAGTTGGCAGAAGCGATTGGACCGGTGTTCCAATGGTCGCAGGTTCGAGCCCTCTTGAAGGTGTAAAATTTTACATTTTTAACATTTACAGTGAGTTACATTTACATAAAACACTTACAGTGATATAAAAGAAAAAGGTCACTTATGTCAACAAACCATCAAAAGCTAACCCGGGTAGAATCAGAATCAAAAGCCATGTCGGAGCCCCCTGTCAGCTGTCGGACCGATAATATTTGTTAGTGTGCGTATGTGTAAGAATACTTGTTGTAGTGTGTGTGTGTTTTTTTTTATACTACGTCGGTGGCAAACAAGCATACGGCCCGCCTGATGTTAAGCAGTCTCCATAGCCTATGTACGCCTGCAACTCCAGAGGAGTTACATGCGCGTTGCCGACCCTAACACTCCTCTCCCTCGAGCTCTGGCAACCTTACTCACCGCGTGTGTGACCGCTAAAGACTACGCGGATGTCGGATCCTACATCCGATATCGGATCGGACTCAAACCAAACAGGAACTCCGACAATCAATTTGTTTTGGAAATGTGATATGTAAAGGAGGAGGTTAGAAAGGAGATATTCGCATGTGGAATTATAATATAACACCGAAAAATTCGGAGTGCGGAAATATAATCCATCTGCGTGAAGTAATTTGACGTCGACGCCTTCCATTAAGTATTTGTCTTATAGCAATTTACTTATTTCACGTTGGAAAAAATTAATATATACTTCTCATTTTTGCTCTAATTCCTCTCAGCTCTAAAATGATCAAGGATTAAAAACAAAAGTAATTGTTTGGTTTTATGAAACCACGATGCAAGTGAAACCTTTGTTCGGATTTAACCAAGGCGTTTAACTGAAAATTTTCGGAAAATCATTCGATTTAGGTTATTAAAATCGCGTTTTTAATCTTAACTTAATATTTATCCTCCTTAATTATCTTACAAAAGCTAGCCCAACACCAATGTAATTCAGCTGCATAACACGGAATGGCCCTTATGGACGCCAATGACCAATATATACGCACCGTAGTTTCAACGCCAGCCACCAGAAAAGCTTTCAAAATTTTGAGACCTTTCGAGGAAGTATGTCGGTAGGTACTAAAATCTTTACTTACTCAGATTTATATTGCCATTATACAGTCGACGTAAAAGTTAATAAGTAAGTATACATTTTTATTATTACACACTTTTATTTAGTTTCACTGTGTATATATATACCTTTGTACGTATATATATATATATATATATATAGTGCTTCAAATCTTGAACCTAAAATTTGAACCACTTCCCGGTATCTGATTCAGTTGAAATTTGGAGTACTATCGTAATTCCGCTGACAATGCAATAATATGCTAACATGGAGGTGTTCTGATGATGATGAAAGGAACTCCTCGATGGAAAAACAAAAACACATCAAGTTTAGGCCCATTAGAACGGTCTTAAGAAGTACTCGATAGACATGCAAATGAAAATAAGTACAGTCAGCAATAAAAGTGTCACAAAAAATATTTGACAGTTACTTGTTCTCCTTATTATAAAGGAGTTAGGTACAAAAGCTTTAACATAACTATATTTGATGTCAACCGTGAAAACGTAAACGTGTCACGAGCTAGATTCAAATTTCAAAACTTGTTACAGCTTTGACCTAATTTTGATACGGCCTTTGAAGATCGCTGTTTAAGGCTGTTCCATCGGTTTGCCGCTGTCACTGTCACATTTCGCAAGAAAGAACGGGAAAGATCATGCGCGCCAAGTGTCAATTTTGATCGAATTTTGTCGATTTTTATTTATTTTAAAAAACGTTACCTTACAATATCGAAATTCGAAAACTATGAAATTACTATTTAAGTTAAGATTGTTTATTCTTCTTTTTTTAATAGTATTACATAGTAAATAACCGAGGAAAGTAGGATTAAAAGTCCGAGTTAGAGGTTACTTTGGGTATTAATTGTATCGAGCGAAGTGTCACAATTCGTGTATTGGAAGCTATGATATTAAAGATAATATAGTCAAGAACTAGATATATTTTTTCTACGTCTACGAATATCAACGCCTCTTAGAAAAACATGATCATATAAGGAGATTTTTCGCCTTCTGGCTTCTGGCTCAGGGAACCGCCTTACGCTGATTGGTGCTTGCAAAATAAAGTGTAATCGTGCGCGACTAACGCGCCAATCACCAAGATGATCTGCAAGATCGTATCAAAACACGTTCAAAACCATAACAAGTTGTTAAAATGTAATTGGACTCCATATTCAGATTGCAATTAATGCATTCATATTAAATTATTTTCGTTTCGAGTTTGAATAAGCTGAGCTGGCGTTTAAATTACTTTCCTGAATATTTACCATGTCCAGTTGGAGTTAAACTAATTTAACATCTGGGTGTGGCATGTCTGCTTATGAAGCGGGGGTTTCAAGGAACAATGTTACCCTATAATAAATTGAATGCATGTGAGATGCATTTATACTAAATAAGCTAACCACAACCTTGCAGCATATAATAGTTAGAATAGAAACTTTCATTTTATACAAAGGTGCTAGATATAGACATTTATTCATAATATTTTTAAATATTACATGTCAAGCATTATTCAGTTCGTATATAACGTAATATAAATAAGTTTTTTGTCTAAAATGTTATTTTTGATACAAGCTTTTATCGCCGACTGTACTTTTCTTTCAACGGTCAACTAATACTCATTGATAAAATTCGATCAAAACTCAAACACAATGAGGTTGCGTCATTTTCACAGAGTTCCTATGACCACCTCCGGTGTACATCATAAGATCAGCTCGATGGATCCCATGATCAGATAAAAATGTGACCAATCGGTTTATATGTATGTATGTGTATATAGTATATACTTTTAATCAAAAAAATAATTTTCGAAATTGGTCGAGAAACGACGGATTTAAAGTAATAAACATTAAAAAAAAATTAGAATCTCCTTTTGAAATCTAAGTCGATTAAAAAGACGGCGCCACATGATGATTTTTAAGGTTTTGGTTTACTAATAGTCTCCTGTATTCCTACGCTAAGCTTTTCCTTGTAAAAATATAACCTTTCCGCCCACTGGGAAATTAAATACAGTATGACTTCACGCCACTGAAGCCTGAAAACTTATTGTGTAACGTGCACTCAAAATATAAGAGACGATTGCGCGCATACGGAGGCGACATTCGAAAATAAATCTGTTATTGTTCATATCACGATTTTGACGACCGGTCTGGCCTAGTGGGTAGTGACCCTGCCTGTGAAGCCGATGGTCCTGGGTTCAAATCCCGGTAAGGGCATTTATTTGTGTGATGAACACAGATATTTGTTCCTGAGTCATGGAAGTTTTCTATGTATTTAAGTATTTGTATAAGTATTATATATATCATTGTCTGAGTACCCACAACACAAGCCTTCTTGAGCTTACCGTGGGAGTTAGCCAATTTGTAAGAATATCCCTATAGTATTTATTTATTTATATAAATTGGGACATCAGTATGCTTGGACCTATTCTAATATCAGTCGGAAAAAACAAATAACAGTATTAAGTAACTAACTTTTAGGTAGTAGGTTACATTACGTGCAAATCCGACGTGTTTAAAAAAAATGGTTTTTGACGTATTTTGAAACTACTCTTTAAGGCGCATATTTCTCAATATGCCTTTTTTCTCTATTTTTATTGGTTCACAAAACGTTAAAATCAGCTATGTAAAATAAGCCTAGTTAGCCGCGTAAAATGCGCTAATTGTTCAAAAAGTACATAGCGGGTTGTATCAAATGTACCTACGTATAATAAGTTAATGAGGCCCACTGATTATCAGTCCGCCGGACGATATCAGCCTGTCAGTTAGAACAAAAATTTGACAGTTCCGAACAACTGACAGGCCGATATCGTCCGGCGGACTGGTAAGCGGCGGAGTGGGCTTCTTTAGTTAGTCTCTACGGTTTGTTTTCGAGACAACTGTCAGTATCAATATATCAAGACATTTTGCAGCAAAACGCACAAGCGATTGGAACAAAATTAAAACAATTTCACAAAATTGTGTTAGTTCGAATTGACCTCTGGGATTCTATCGCGTTTAACATAATAAAATCTATGTTCTATGTACATTTTGTACCTCATCCAATTGTGTACCTTTTTGCATGGTTATAAAGTTAATATTTGAGTTAGGTTTCAAATGCACTTACGGTGGATATTCTAGGTAAAGTACTCTAGGGAGATGTAAAGTCTGGACGGGTTTAAATATTTATGGAAGTAAAATCATACAGTCTGCAGTCTGAGGAATAAAATATCTATGATATTGGCCAGGTAAGAGATTTGACGTTGTAGTTAAACTTTGATATAGATACTTTGAAACTGTAATGTACTAAGGTTCCCCGTTTTCAATGTTCTTGAGTTACTCGAGTATATACATAAAATACGAAAGAATTACTTGCTTATCTACAACTTGATTTACAACACCGCTATTAAGAATAAGAATAATTTATTATTCTAACAGAAACATGGTATTTACCCAATGATATCTAATAATAAATTTAAGTATTACATGAAAATGATAATGTGTTTGTGTGTGTGTGTGTGTGTGT
Source organism: Cydia strobilella (assembly GCF_947568885.1). NCBI lineage: Eukaryota > Metazoa > Arthropoda > Insecta > Lepidoptera > Tortricidae > Cydia > Cydia strobilella. The sequence continues at coordinate 18,138,929 of NC_086052.1, forward strand.
GTGTGTGTGTGTGTTTTAAGGTTTAAAGTTGTGAAAGCATTGCTGAACAGTATTGCAACAACACGAACCACGAACGGACGATGACACTATCATTCCCTGCGATAAGATGCGTGACATTTTAATCGTCAAAGCAATTCGGCAAGAACAGCAACGGAATTTTGTCAAGGAACTTGACAGTGCCGTCATCTGTTTCCCGCTGCTGCAACGCTACTGCTGCAGTTGTAATTGGAATGTAACCTTTAGATACAATAGAAGATGCATCAGAACTTTACACATTTACCTCTTGACACCCAAATTACAAGACTTCCTCAAATGTAAGCCGCTGTGAGGGTTGCGACATGCTATTAGGACGAAAGTGGAGGACCCGCGCGAAATCGCCTTTTCATACAAACGTAGTTTTCATTTTCCTCTTTTCTTACCTCCAAAAAAACAATCAAACACGGGCAAAGCTATGATTGATATACAATCAATTTTGTCAAAATATTTTCAATAATGTTTATATCTACATTATTGAAAATATTTTGACAAAATTGATTGTATATCAATTATAGCTTTGCCCCTGTTTGATTGTTTTTTTGAATTTTTAAGTAATCTAGGAGTAAGGAGCATTTAAAAATTTGTCACATCACATTATGTAAAATTATTTTTCATAATGTCAATATCCAGAGAGGAAAATGGGGACTACGTTTTTATGGAGAAGCGGCTGTCCTCTTTTCTCCTAATGTATTCAGGAGCTTTGCATTTGTTGGTTGGTTGTATCGCAGAGGTAGGGTTTAAGAGGAATTTCCTCCCGCGTACGCTTCGGCTGTGGAATGAGCTCCCTGCCGAGGTTTTCCCGAGGGGCTACAGTATGGGGTTCTTCAAAAAAGGAGTGTACAGGTTTTTAAAGGGTCGGCAACGCGCCTCTGGTGTTGCAGGCGTCCATACTCCATAGGCTACGGTAACTGCTTACCATCAGGCGGGCCGTATGCTTGTTTGCCACCGTCGTCGTATAAAAAAAAAAAAACAAATTACGAAACAGATGAAAGTAGACGACCGCCCCAGAACCGCTATTAAAAATTAAAAAGTCTTAAAAAGCCTTGAATACCGAAATGAGATCATGTTCAACAGATTAGTCAGGATTAAACTTAAATTTTAAAAACGTACATACCTACTACCCGGCAAAAATCACAACGTTAACCAAGACTTGGCTTCACTTAGTGAAGACGATTACCCGTCTGTACACTTTTTATAGGTAAACGTAAAATGGAGAATTACTTACTTACTCCGTTGGCTCAGCGACCCAAAATGAGACTTGGCCTCCGACACAAGACAGCGCCACTTTTCTCGATCCTGTGCGACCTCTCGCCAATTGGTGACTCGAAAATGGAGAATTACGTTTTTAAAATGGAGAATAAAAGTCATATAGAGAATTGCTTTTAATTTTAACTAACAAGTTAAAGAGCCAACTTTTGTTCTATTGGGACAATGTCGGACGTTCGTAGTTGACCCACTCAACTCGTTCGCATATACCCACCCAGGGTTATAAAATAAAATAATATATTAATTTTAGTTTATGTTTTATTTTATTTTATTAAATACAGCAACTATCCTTACAGGTAACCCTAATACAATAGTGCCTTAACCTTAAATTAAATACATTAAAAATTCAATTTATTACAATTACTTACAAACCCAATAGTCAATTAGATTTCAATATGTCATTACACAATAATTCAAATTAAATTTCAATCCATTACATAACACAATACATATAAACACGTTTTTGACAATTCCCACATAGGGCAATAAAAAAGATCTGTTTTGTCGGCAACGAGATTGAAAGAGATCGAAATGTTAGGCCTGACCGTATGTAATTTTCGTAATTGAATCCCCAACTACTAATTATTTATACAACTAAATTTCGTGTTATAACTATTATTACTTTATAAGTTACAATATGTTTAATTTATGGGAAAATAGCAACAAAAGTAAGCAAATATTTGAATTAGTTTTAATTTGCATCCTGTGTTCACCTGTAACGCTCCGCTAGTCGCTTGGCCTACTGCCATGCAAATGGCGTCATTTCTGGAGATGAGTGAAATTATGTTATCTCTCTCTAACATAGTGAAGCAGCTTCGTTCGCGATTATCCAGCGTTCGTGCTTATCCCGCCTTGCCCCAGGCTGATACCTAATAAAATATTAGGTATCAGTCTGTATACCTAATAAAATATTAGGTATCAGTCTGTAGCATTGAAATCGCAAATTTATAAACTGAGCTAAATTATTTTTGTATAAAAAAGGTGACACTGTTTGATAAGTCTGTTGCTTTGATTAAGTTAGTTATTTTCTCAAATTGTATCTGTATCTATTTCGAATAGATTCTGAGTAATAAGTAAGTGAAATATCAGCAATATAAATAAATCTTTGGTTTTTAAATTTCGACGAATTAGTACTATAATAAATTTTATTAGGTATTACGTCCGACGGACTGTTTTTCTTGATGCAATATCCAGATAACTTCTCAAATATTTGTTTTAATTTCTTTTACACAAACAATTCAAAATACTGTTTACGCAAGAAGTAAAAGAGAGTGCTAAAATATAAAAAACCGGCCAAGTGCGAGTCGGACTCGCGCACGCAGGGTTCCGTACCATTACGGAAAAAACAGCAAAAAAATCATGTTTGTTGTATGGGAGCCCCATTTAAATATTTATATTATTCTGTTTTTAGTATTTGTTGTTATAGCGGCAACAGAAATACATCATCTGTGAAAATTTCAACTGTCTAGCTATCACGGTTCATGAGATACAGCCTGGTGACAGACAGACAGACGGACAGCGGAGTCTTAGTAATAGGGTCCCGTTTTTACCCTTTGGGTACGGAACCCTAAAAACAAATATTTGACTGCTGTTTTAACGGAATAATGAATAGCCTTATTAGGAAGCCGTAAAAAGATTTAAGTATTTTTTTTTCCTTCTGAAGGCATATTCGAACTTATATTACGATATCAAATTTATTTTCATTTTGCCAACGTTTTTAACAATTTTGCAATTGATTTACTTAAAACACGAATACAGCAATTAGTCTGGTATATAATGTGCGCGAATAACTTTACTTTTTTGATAAATTAAATTTGACTACCTACTAGAAAAAAGAGCGCTGGTGGCCTAGCGGTAAGAGCGTGCGACTTGCAATCCGGAGGTCGCGGGTTCAAACCCCGGCTCGTACCAATGAGTTTTTCGGAACTTATGTACGAAATATCATTTGATGTTTACCAGTCGCTTTTCGGTGAAGGAAAACATCGTGAGGAAACCGGACTAATCCCGACAAGGCCTAGTTTCCCCTCTGGGTTGGACGGTCAGATGGCAGTCGCTTTCGTAAAAACTAGTGCCTACGCCAATTCTTGGGATTAGTTGCCAAGCGGACGGAAAATGCCGGGACAACGCGAGGAAGATGATGACTAGAAAAATAGTGTAAATAAACCCTACGTATTGTTGTCACTTTCTACGTGAACTGTACTTGTTTTCATTTAATTTATTTATAGCTACAGTAAAAGGCCACCTATGCGATGGTCTGATCAAATCAAATCTGCCACGGAAGGGCCCCTGAACGCATTTGCCAGAATGACCTCTAACCGCGGAAAATGGCGAGAAATCGTACGGCAAGCAACATCTGTGCCTGATAAGCTTAAAATAAATTTAAAAGTGGAAAAATTACTGCCTTGGGTGAGACTTGAACTCACGGCCTCTGGATCGATACTCCAGCTCTCTGCCAACTGAGCCACCAAGACCTCATCCATAGTCAGCAAATCTTCCCACTAAATACTAATGCTAAATGCTTAATAGCATCGATCGCAGACGTTTCTGCTTGTTAAAAATTAATTTAGAATGGGTAGCACATCGTAACTGGTGAATTTCCAATATGACTTGGAACTCCGGTGGCCGTTTAAGAAGTGTAACACTCTTACGGTAGATGTCGCTAGGGTCCCCTAGACCCATATAGTGGGAAGATTTGCTGACTATGGATGAGGTCTTGGTGGCTCAGTTGGCAGAGCGCTGGAGTATCGATCCAGAGGCCGTGAGTTCAAGTCTCACCCAAGGCAGTAATTTTTCCACTTTTAAATTTATTCTAAGCTTAATATCATCGATCGCAGACGTTTCTGCTTGTTAAAAATTAATCTGTGCCTGATGTCAGCAGTTGACCACGACACTGCAAAGAGTGAAACGACAAAGAAGAATAAGACAGTTCTAAAAGCTACGGCGGAGCCTTAATTGAGAAATCGGGCTTCAAAGTCAAGAGCGATGTAAACTCATTTACAACAATTAATTACTGTAAAACCTTTACTTCATTGTATTCAATATAAAGTTTAGTACTAAATAAATCAAGTTTCAATTAATTATTCAATCGTTCTATGTAATGAATACCTTGCGTAAGCAAAGTATATTTAAGTTTCTATAAATACCTCTCTTGAGCGGCTTTCAGATCTTTTAATTTTTAGGGTTCCGTACCCAAAGGGTAAAAACGGGACCCTATGACTCCGCTGTCCGTCTGTCTGTCCGTCTGTCACCAGGCTGTATCTCAGCGCTGGAGTATCGATCCAGAGGCCGTGAGTTCAAGTCTCACCCAAGGCAGTAATTTTTCCACTTTTAAATTTATTCTAAGCTTAATATCATCGATCGCAGACGTTTCTGCTTGTTAAAAATTAATCTGTGCCTGATGTCAGCAGTTGACCACGACACTGCAAAGAGTGAAACGACAAAGAAGAATAAGACAGTTCTAAAAGCTACGGCGGAGCCTTAATTGAGAAATCGGGCTTCAAAGTCAAGAGCGATGTAAACTCATTTACAACAATTAATTACTGTAAAACCTTTACTTCATTGTATTCAATATAAAGTTTAGTACTAAATAAATCAAGTTTCAATTAATTATTCAATCGTTCTATGTAATGAATACCTTGCGTAAGCAAAGTTTATTTAAGTTTCTATAAATACCTCTCTTGAGCGGCTTTCAGATCTTTTAATTTTTAGGGTTCCGTACCCAAAGGGTAAAAACGGGACCCTATGACTCCGCTGTCCGTCCGTCTGTCCGTCTGTCACCAGGCTGTATCTCATGAGCCGTGATAGCTAGACAGTTGAAATTTTCACAGATGATGTATTTCTGTTGCTGCTATAACAACAAATACTAAAAAACAGAATAATATAAATATTTAAATGGGGCTCCCATACAACAAACGTGATTTTTTTGCTGTTTTTTTCGTGTAATGGTACGGAACCCTTCGTGCGCGAGTCCGACTCGCATTTGGCCGGTTTTATTTTACATTCGTTTGATATGATAGGTATAGTAAAATCATATCAAATATCAGTCCATCACAAACAAACAGGAGACCTCGATCGATACTCCAGCGCTCTGCCAACTGAGCCACCAAGACCTCGTCCATAGTCAGTAAATCTTAAAATTAAGTCCCGTTTTACAATTTAATTTGTAGAAATCGTGTAAGTTTAAATAAATATGGGATAGACGGGGAATTTTATTAGTTATTACATTTCATGTTGAAAGCATCACTTTCTGACACAGATTTTATTGGAATAAATGTCTATCCAATTTACGTCTGAGCAGTTTGAAACAGGCAACGAAATCTTATGTGCATGGCCCAAACCAGAAACTATAACAAAATCGACTAGGTAGTATTTAAACCATAGTTCATTCAAATAATTTAATTCCAGTATCATGTCCTACATTGTCATAGTGTAAATTTTGATGTTAGTGTAAATTTAAGAAGTGTGTGTATACGATGAATAAATAGTGACAATCTATATGAAAGTTGTTCGGACTTCACACTATTGTCACTGTGACAAGGTAATTAAATTCTTTGACCGTACTAAGTATGTTTAGAAGGCTAAAGCAGATAGTATAGATGACATAGTTCGGGTAACGAAGCATAATCAAATGTTTTGAGGGAAAAATGTGGAAGATAGCTTCACATGATATCTTGTATGTTATGTTCTCAAAATGAATTAAAAAGTCCTAAGATACGATATGTAAGTCCATAACGCTCAGCGTTTAATAATTAAAATGATGATTTTCTTCGAATCAAGTACTTACAGAAATATTTAATCATCGCCGGGAGTTATTCCGCCGTTATAGAATATGCGCGGCGCCAGCACGTACATACACGTACGCATTAAGTATTTATTTGCCGAGATTGAGCCGTCTGCAGGAGCGCAACATTACAAATTGACCTCAATTTGATTTTTATGTATTTATTACTGATATATATACTCGTATCGTATAGTACCGTACCGTACCGTCGCTATATGCAGCACTGGTCGAGCCTGCATCGTTCCCTAGCTAAGTATGTATTGTAGTTGTAGATATCTAGTAAGTTAAGTAATAATTAATTGTATCTAACATAGTTTTAAGTTCCTGCATGTTCGACTAACCTGTTATGGATTTCTGTGGTCCGAAATAAATGATTTTTTTTTTTTAATTTTTTTTTATAGTACCGTAAAATGGGGTGAGTAGGGTTCGCGGGGAGTTGGGTTATGAATGGGGAGAGAAGGTTTGAAAGGGGGGTGAGATGGGTTTTTAGGGCCACTACTACAAAAATATATTCCAATTTAAAATGGAGCTATAGTAATACTCATAATAAAAAAGAACCGATCCAACAATCTTCTAAAATCACCTTTGTATGAAAACCCATCTCACCCCAATTACGAGGGACTACGGGGTGAGGTGGTTTATCGGACTTCCGGTTCGAACGCCATCTTGATAGTAGCCTCGTGATTAATTCCTTTGTTTTTTGCTCATTAATATTGTTTAAAGTGTAATATCGATAGCTTTATTATACAATAATCTAATGTAGTAGTGTGCAGTGAATGGAGAATTAATCTCAAAGCGTGTTTAACCACCATTTTGGAGTCAACGGCCGGTAGTCCACGTGCTTCTCGTAAAATCCAGCTATCGGTTTTACGAGACAACTTCAACAACCACCGAACAGCGTCGTGCTCTAAGAGCATTTATTTTGTTCCTACCCTTTTACGTGACATTGGCTACGGGCAACACCGCCCTCAAGTCCATCAAGAAAAGAAGAAAAGAAAGGTTGTTTATCGTCAAAGTTATGAAATGGAACTACCCAAAATAAAATACAAACGTACGGAACACTTATTATATACACCATTTAGTTTGCGTATGTTAAAATAAAATGTTATCGAGGTTTGAATGTCAGTTTTGCTCTTACTCACCCCATTTTACGGTACATATAAACTATATTAGCCATTTATTGAGCGTACTGGAAGGAAATTGATAGTAACAGCTGCAGATGCAATCGCGGCAACGTCAATCGAAACTTTAATAATGTATAACAAATGAGTCGGACTCGCCCACCGAGGGTTCCGTAATTTTTAGTATTTGTTGTTATAGCGGCAACAGAATTACATCATCTGTGAAAACAACTGTCTAGCTATCACGGTTCATGAGATACAGCCTGGTGACAGACAGACAGACGGACAGAGGAGTCTTAGTAATAGGGTCCCGTTTTTACCCTTTGGGTACGGAACTAAAACATGACTTTTCGTTCGGATAAGAACAAATCCGTTCAGTAGGTAGTTTTTAGGGTTCCGTACCAAAAGGGTAAAATCGGGACCCTATTACTAAAACTCCGCTGTCCGTCTGTCTGTCACCAGGCTGTATCTCATGAACCGTGATAGCTAGACAGTTGAAATTTTCACAGGTGATGTATTTCTGTTGCCGCTACAACAACAAATACTAAAAAGTACGGAAGCCTTGGTGCGCGAGTTCGACTCGTACTTGGCCGGTTTTTTAGTTTATCGCGAACAAACAGACAGACAACACAGCGGGGGACTTTGTTTTATAAGGTGTAGTGATAGCCGAGAATAACCCTCGTAAATAAAGTAAACAGTCATTAAACTACTGATTAAATTAAATTAGAATTAGATTTAAATGAAACCACGACAAGCAGAGTCCGTTTCCGCCGTTCATTCGCCGCCTCATTTGGCTCGGACGGCCAAAGGAGGATTCCACTCGATTGAATAGTCCTAATCCTCTTACAAGTAGCATGTGCGGAGTAGATTGGCAACTTGGTACAGTCGAGTTCACAAACATAGGGGAGACCGAGGTGAGTTGTGACAGAGGAGAGTTGTGACCAGTGTTGGCCGAAACGTTAATGCAATTAACCAATAACCAGTACAAATTGAACCGTAAATTGTAACCGTCCGTTACGGTATACGGTTCAATTTGTACTGGTTAATAGTTAATTGCAATTAACGTTCGGCCAACACTGGTTGTGACATTGTCGATTTTTTGGAACCTATTAACTGTTAGCGAGTTCGCAACAGTGCGCGTTTGTTAGCCAGTAAATTGAACTAACAAACGCGCGCTATTGCTAGGTAGTTATTAGTTAATAGATTTAAAAAAATCTACGTCACAACTCTCCTCTATCACAACTCACCTCGGTCTCCCCTATTTACAAGCCAACGTTCCATACTTATAGTAGATTTGCTTGTTTATGTAAGCAGCAGGTAACAAGGTAGGTTAGGGTAGTTTAGGGTGTCAAAAGTGACATTTCTTCAACCAAAAAAACGTCACCTGTGACACTGACAGATCGCTATCGTATCCTTGTGACTTCTTATAAGCATTGCTCGAATCGGGCCGTTAGTAATACTATATACCTATATAATACAAGTTAGATGTTCTACAGTATTCCCGTTAGTTTTGCATTAATAATGATAAAAAAACCGGCCAAGTGCGAGTCGGACTCGCGCACCGAGGGTTCCGTACTTTTTAGTATTCGTTGTTATAGCGGCAACAGAAAAAGTCAACTGTCTAGCTATCACGGTTCATGAGATACAGCCTGGTGACAGACAGACAGACGGACAGGCGGACAGACGGACAGCGGAGTCTTAGTAATAGGGCCCCGCTTTTACCCTTTGGGTACGGAACCCTAATAAACCGACAATTAGCCTCATGCATGAAGTTCATATTTGAACGAAATATGTTTTATTCGGATGTTTGTTACCGTTATATCATGTTACAAATGCATTTCCGTTTTTAAATTACCATTTAATTACTTAAAATTATAAATAAAAAGTACAAAAATTTGCCCCCGAAAAGCTAGTGAGCGAAACGCTCGAAACGCCACGTGACGTCACGCGTTCGACAGATTAGTGTCATTAGTAGCAAACGTCAGTTGGGCCGTCCAACGTGTGACGTCATCACGCTCTGTCGAATTCGCGCCAAAAATTATGAGCGTTTCAACCGCTCAAAATTTTTTAACATTTTAAATATTATTGTCTTCGGTTACCGCGATAGTTACTCATGAAATAAAACTATGAAAACGGATTATATCGCGTATATTGAATTTATAATACATCCCGACGTTTCGAACTCTTTACAGCGTTCGTGGTCAACGGGTGACTGAGGAAAAATCCCTTTTGAGGACATTATTGTTAGTGTAGAAGACTGTCTGGTGAAAAATCAGGTAAAGAAGGAAGATTTGGAGGCTATACGGCAGGATGTTTCGTCATTATTACGGAAAGCCAAGCCTCCGAAAAGGAATTTGCCTAGAGATGAATTGGCCGCGTTGAAAACGTTACGCGATGATCCAGACCTTACTATTCTTCGAGCGGATAAGGGAAATGCGACGGTTGTACTTAATACTTCAGATTATAACCAGAAAATTAGAGAATTATTAGCGGATACTACAACCTACAAACATGTAAAGACGGACCCGACTATGAAAGTATTGAAAACCACTAAAGAACTAATTAGTGATTACTCGGACAGCCTTGATCTGAATGTTGCAAGTTTAGTTCCTGACTGCCCCGTGCCTCCAAAGTTGTATGGGTTGCCAAAAATACACAAACCTAGTGCCCCACTACGTCCCATAGTGAGCCAGATAGATGCTCCCACATATAAATTGGCTCAGTACCTCGCGGGAGCCCTCTCAGCATTACGTAACACTAGCACGCATACAAAGGATTCTTACCATTTCATCGGTGAGATTAAAGACCTAACATTGACTGATGATGAGATCATGGTCAGTTTTGACGTCCAGTCGCTATTTACAAGCCTACCGGTACAAGACTGCATTGAAATTGTCAAGAAGAGGTTATGTGAGCAGAACATGTCAGAGGAATATGCTAAGCTGTTGGAACATTGCCTTACATCTGGCTACTTGCTATGGAATGGTGAATTCTACCTTCAAGTCGACGGCGTGGCCATGGGGTCTCCGGTGTCTCCAGTAGTCGCTGACATCTTTATGGAGGACTTCGAGGAGAGGGCACTCTCATTGGCTCCTGTGCGACCGAAGATATTTAAAAGATACGTAGATGACACTTTTACTATACTTCCAAAAAGTAGTGTTTCAACTTTCTTGGATCACCTAAATTCCATCCATAGCAAAATAAAATTTACTATGGAGTTGGAAAAAGACTGTTCTCTCCCCTTCTTAGATGTATTGGTAAAAAGAAATCCTGATAACACCCTAGGTCGCACTGTGTATAGGAAACCTACTCATACTGATAGGTACTTAAATGGCAAATCGCATCACCATCCCAGTCAACTTGTTACAGTAGGCAAATCTTTGTTTCAGAGAGCCCAGAGGATATGTGATGACCAGCATCTGGCCGCGGAGCTCCAGCATGCCAGGCGCGCGCTCCAGGCAAACGAGCTCAGGATACCGCGGGTCAACCAGAGGTCCCACATTAAGATCCCCACAGTTGAGCGCAGGCCTGCCATTCTGCCTTTTGTCAGGGGGGTCACGGACAGGATCAGCCACATCTTGAAGCGTGCTTCTATAAAAACATATTTCAAGCCAATGAAGAAGATGTCAAAATTCCTGAGGCCTGTAAAATGCAATACCCCTCTACAGACTGCAGGAGTGTACAGGCTGGACTGTGAGTGTGGCCTATCATATGTCGGGCAGACGAAACGGAGCATTTCCACTCGGGTGAAGGAACACATAGCTGATGTCAAGCACCGTCGACCTAGGTCTGCTGTCTGTGAGCATGTCATGGATAAAGCCAATCACTCAATCAAGTTTGATAAGCCTCTGGTTCTTGCCAAGGAGAAGCGTTACATACCCAGAATGCTGCGCGAGGCCATTGAGATTAAGAAATATCCAAACTTTAATAGGGAAGATGGCTTTTCTCTACCACCAGCTTGGGATCCTGTAGTCCACCTGATAAAGGAGCAAGCGAGACATAGACTGTGAGACCGTAGTGTTGGATGATGCTGGACATTCTGATGTTTTGAAAAGATGTGTCCCGCCGAGTTTGTTGCCGGTCCCATATTGGGATACCCTCCTACAATTTAGGAGGGAATTAAATCTTCTCGGGTCCGTGGTGTAGGGTTGGAGCCGGCATAGTTTTTTATCGCGTATATATATATATCTTTACTTGAAAAATAATTATAGTGTATAACTAGCCTTATGAACCGATTTTGCATGTACAACCAGCCTTAAAGTTTGTAGTCTATGATTGTTCATTATTTTAGTATGTGGGTATTTTTGCATTTTGTAATTTTTCCTCAGTCACCCGTTGACCACGAACGCTGTAAAGAGTTCGAAACGTCGGGATGTATTATAAATTCAATATACGCGATATAATCCGTTTTCATAGTTTTATTTCATTTTAAATATTTTTTAATAAAATAATGTTAAGGTTTACAAAAGTATTTTTATCATTTCCGGTGTTCCAACGATATAAATTATGAATCCAAAAATAAAAATAAATTCATGCATGGAGCTAATTATTCGAGCTGTTCATCTCAAAGCAAGTCGTTGCGAAGCTTAATTGTATTGATTTATCATTCGTGCCCGTGAGATTTCTTGAATTTTAATAATTCTTTGCCGTAAACACGGGCTGATAAATATTCATGAAAAAGACGCGTGAAAAAGAGAAACTGATATTTGAAACGCGTGTCGATTGTATCAAAAAAGGGAATGGCGTTTAGTGTGGGCAGGATCTCGAGTATTTTGAATCAAAATTTGAAGAATTCGACTCGTTTTTACCCGCCTGTGCTTAAAACTTCCGAGTCTTAAGCCCCGAGTCGAGTATTTTATTAAGTCTTCTAGGTAATCTCTATTAACACCAAGGAAAATAGACGTTATTGACAAATGATGTGAATCTCTTAAATACTCATAAATTTTGATATACAGACAATTCGTTTTGTAGATAATTTCTCGGCACATCAAATTAGATTTTTTCGAAGAAAGCTGGAAACCGTTTTAATACCTTCATTTGGTCCTAAATGCGTGTAATCCGAGTTTGCTCATTCCCAGGTGTGCATAATTTTTTTCTGTTTTTCAGTTTTTTGCTCGTAGATTGAAAACGGTATATCGGACGGAAAACTTGTTCTAATCATAATGAAAATTGACATCTGAGGATCCGAAATAATATTAGTTCGTAGTCTAAGTTGTACAAAAATTGCCGCCATTTTGTATTCATTTATTTATGGTAAAATTATGTAAAAAAATCCGAAAACGCCTTTTTATTTACCAGTTAGATTTACCAAACCTTGCTTGCAATGCTATTGTAATCGATGGCGGGTTTCTCCTACATCGAGTGGTTTGGCATTCCAAGGAAAAATGTATCTCCTACAGGCTCCCAAAATTTGCACACCTTCTGCGATTGCGCGAACTCTGTTTACACGCATTTAGAACCAAATATTTACTTACATACTCCGTATGCTCGGCGACCCAAAATGAGACTTGGCCTCCGACACAAGACAGCGCCACTTTTCTCGGTCCTGTGCGACCTCTCGCCAATTGTTGACTCGAAGTTCGCGCAGATCCGCCTCCATCATGTCGCTCCAACGATACCTGGGGCGTCCGATAGGACATCCTCCTGCTGGGCGACCCAGGCTCTTTAGGACCAAATGAAAGTATTAAAATGATTTCGGGGAGTGTGCGATGGGATTACATAATTTAATCCCCCCATCTCCATTCTGCCACCGTGGGACTAGACGCGGACTTGCGTTTCACCCTTACGTCGTTACTCTGCCACTGATTCGTACTAAGCGCTATGCATACAGCTTTATCATGCGAACGGCTAAGGAGTGGAATTCACTTCCTGCAAATATATTCCCAGTCCACTATAACTTGGATCTTTTTAAATCGAGAGTGAATAGACATCTTTTAGGTAAGCATGATCCATCCTAGACTGCATCGGCACTAACCATCAGGTGAGATTGCGGTCAAATGCTTGCCTTTTTGTAATAAAAAAATAATAATACCAGCTTGCTGGGAATTAATTCCTCAAAACGCTATTTTTGGATCTAATTTGATTGGCATATAAAGGAATCTCAAGTCTACAAAATACTCTCAGGTTAATTCAAGTTGTAATATATTCTTATTGTCTTTATTCTTTCTTTTTCTTTGATCTCTTCTGTCATTTTATTATGCAGACGAGTGGAAGGGGTCATGCCCCGGGACGTTGTCGTGTTATTAAGGCGGTAAACAAAAAAGATATCGGCTGCTCAGATATCGAAGATTACCGGCTCAAGCCGATGAAAACAAATGAACAACTAAAGCCTGACCAGTAATATATGAACATTGTCAAGAGGGCGCTGTTCATTCTCATGTATAGGGTGACAGTTCAGTAAAGTATGAAAAAATTAGTTCCAGTGAAATTCCGCAACATGGCGCGTGATCATATAGGTATATTCCTCGTCAGGCTTTACCTTTAACGAGGTGTAGACTAGCAAGAACTTGCTTGCAATTTACGTTACAACCATTGCCGACTACTAAGGTAAACTGCATTCAAAAGTTTGATCAGATGCCGCAATGTAATGAAAATTGCATGCAAGTTCTCGCTAGTCTAAACCTCGCTTTATAGTTGGCCCACGGTAGAGTACGTTTAAGCCTACTTTGCAACGACTTGAAAGAACAAAGCGAGGGAGCTTACAAACGTCACATTTTTATAGAAATTTGACATTAATCGTCATTGCAAATGCCATGCTGAATTAACTTGGTTCGACTAATTCTGCACCAAATTTGCAGTGCCAGAGTGTAAGAGTGCCACCATAAACACTCCTGCTCTTTGATCTGTAAAAGTTGGTACAGAGTTAGCTTACCACAAATATTGCTTTACTAATCCGCAAAAATAAATAATAAATAATGGCGGCGTGTTGTGAAGTTCGTCAACAATCGCTAAAATAATGACAACGATCACATGCACTGTCAAGAGTGAAACAACAAAGAAGAAGAAGGAAAGAAATTGCGAAATAATAACGTGCTAGTCAATAGTCGTCATCAGATATGAGCGGCCGAGGCGCTCACAAATTATCTGAGCACGCCTCTATTGTCAAGGCGCTAGAGTGCGTGTTCAGGTATTTTTGAGCACCTCGGCCGCTTCGATGTATCTGATTGCGACTACTTAAGATTTTTCCATTGATGACTCGGGTGGGCCATTGTTGTATGGAGAAAAATAAAAACGTAGATCATAGTACTGTCATAACCAACCGCCAAAGACAAATAATAAGGTAAAATTGAAAAATTAATTAAATATCTCAGATGGATTTTTTGATAATTAAAATATGGCATAAAAAACCAATTAGTAAATGAATTTAACCATAATAATGTTTTAATTTATTAAAGAAATAGTATACTTATAGCTTTACTTGATGACGTCGGTGCAGAGAAAGAGTTGGGAGTTTTCTAAACTAATCGTATCTAACTAAAATATATAACATAGCATTTTACAATACTCTTATGCGTGAAAAAGTATCAAATAGAATTATATTGACCGGGATATAGACCGTGATTACCTTTTGTATTATTTGTGAGCTCCCGATATATCGATGCAGTTACATGCATCATGTTCACGGGTGACTGAAGATAGCGGGTGGGTGTCAAAGTTGTGTAGACAGCGCTCTGTCTACCCTCATTCTTGCGCGTCGGCTGCGTTCACTTTCAACGTTACCAACGGTCAATATAAGTCTAGTGAAACTAACCGTGAATCATTCGAAAACTTTAAAGTATCAAATGTAGGTATCAATTTCCACTTACGCTTTACGGCAGACGGCATGTCTTGTCTATCTGGGAGCCTGTTTACCCACCTCAACAGAATGACAGGTAATCGGTTTCGAGCCCTAAATGTGGCTATTTGTATTGGAATATGGTACCAATAAAATGTTTCTTTTTAGGGTTCCGTACCCAAGGGGTAAAAGCGGGACCCTATTACCTATTACTAAGACTCCTCTGTCCGTCCGTCTGTCTGTCTTTCTCACCGTCTGTCTGTCTGTCTGTCTGTCACCTGGCTGTATCGCATGAACCGTGATAGCTAGACAGTTGAAATTTTCACAGATGATGTATTTCTGTTGCCGCTATAACAACGAATACTAAAAACAGAATAAAATAAATATTTAAGTGGGGCTCCCATACAACAAACGTGATTTTTTTGCCGTTTTTTGCGTAATGGTAAGGAACCCTTCGTGCGCGAGTCCGACTCGCACTTGGCCGGTTTTTTATACATCAGGCAACTGGGCCATCATAATCATTTAATGGGGTTAATGATGCATTACCGATTTTTTTTGCCAAATTTTCATATCCCAAACTATCTTTCCCAAAAATTTAAAACACAACTAATCATTTCCCAACTTTACATAATCCAACCTAACCTAACCCAACCTAGTATGTCAGTTTCATTTTCCAACTATGGGGCCGGGAAATGAAGTGGTTGCAAAATAATTATTTGGTAAAAGTTATTCGGCCAAATGAAACTTATGCGAAAAGTGAAATACGGCAATACAATTTTCGGTGAAAAGGCAGGCGGAGGATTATGGAGGCTAACGAGGCTAACATTGGAAAATATAAAAACATGGAATTTAATGAGCAAAAGTTTGGTAAACAATAAATGGAGTTTTTTTAGTGGTATAAGAGGCTAACGAGCAGACGATACGCCTGATGGTAAGCGATTACCATCGGCCGATTCAGGAATTTTCGAATTACACGATTAAATTGTTATAGCTAAAATGCCTGTTTTCATGTCATCATCATTATCATTGGCATTCAACATCAATAATATGATGGATTAAACAGTACCATATGCTCAAATTGAATGATTGCTATTAGACTTTATCCAGGCGCTATTCTTACTCTAGCTGCGGTTCCTAAGTCCACGCAGACGAAGTCGAGGGCAAAAGCTAGTGGTATATAATGCATTAACCCTATTTCCGCCCCTACTTATTTATGTATGTTACGACCTCATAATAACATACATTTACTGCATCGTTTCCTCTATATTAGGTGAAGTATCTCGAGTAAATATACTCAAGCCGTGTGCGTGATGAGTTAATAATAATAAGTCATGGGTTGTATGTTTGTAAAAACCTGCAGTTGACATAACTGGGTCGGATACGAGTAGTAAGTACGTACTTACTGCCTATATCACTAAAAAAACATTTGATTTTAATAACAAAACTTCAGTGAGACACAGACATATTAAACATATTAATAACGGGTCACTCACTTATTTTAAGTCGAGAACGCCGCCGCCGACCACCGTCGACGCAAGCTCCTGATGACGCTCCTCGGTACTGAAACATGACGAGCGTTTTCGACTTAAAATACGTGAGTGACCCGTTATTAATATGTTTAAAACATTTGATTTTCATAATTAATATCGAGTGGTGTTACCACAACACATATTTAAAAAAAAACTCATTCAATTGTTTCACAAATAAATTAAAAATTCAGACTGGTTAAACATTTTATGTTCGACTGATTTAAGTTAAAAATTAAAGCTCAAAAATTGCAAGCTCAGTTTATGTGAATAGCCCTTTTACCTTAACGATGGACCCTTTTCAAGTTATATACATTTTAAACGGCGCCTCGAGCCAGATAGTCTAGAGATATGGCTGAATTATGAAATATGAAAGAGAGATTTCAACTTTAGTAAATGATCATATTTTAACATCAATGTGCAATACTGTCCTACTGGTCGAGGTCAACTAATTTAACAATTTCTTGAGGTTTTGAACTGGTTTTGATACGATCTTAACGATCGCGTTGGTGAACTTGATGATAGGTGTACATCTTAATAACAAAACTTCCGTGAGACACAGACATATTAAACATCGGAACGGAGTGAAACATGTCCAGCGTTTTCGACTTAAAATACGTGAGTGACCCGTTACTAATATGTTTAATAGGTGTAAATCTCACGCACAACTTTCACTTCATTTTGCACGCACCAAACAGCGTGAGCAATCTTCAAGGTCTAATTCTGAGGCCAATTCTGATAGATAGGTAGGAAACTATAACAAATGTTAGAATCTGAATTGGCTCCCTGTAATACTATTGCTCGGGGCGTGGGTGATACTGCGAAGGTGTGTTACAGACTGAATCTTTATAAATAATTTATTTGGGTCCCACGGGTTAACATACAAGCTTATTCTGATCCTTTGAGACCTAAACGTATCTAAATGAAAATAACCCACAAAGTAATATGGGGCATTTTCTATGAAAAGGGACCTTATTGTCGATGGCGCTTACACCGCACAGCGTCGCGCGGTATTGTATTTATATCGGAGCATCGTTTATAATGGCGTAAGCGCCATTGACAATAAGGTCCCTTTTTATAGGAAATACCACATATTGAGCTTTAAGAGTAGGATCTGTGTGGACGACTGCTGTATCTCTATACAAACGTAAATAATCCCCATTTTCCTCCTTGGATATTGACATTATGATCAATATTTGTACACAATTTATTGCATAATTATATTAAACCATAGCTATGCCCCTTCGTTTGACTGTTTCGTTTTATGATTAAATATTTTAAGATTTACGGGCGAGAAACCAATTATATAATAAGAAAACTTCTATGTTTAAGAAGTTCTTCTTTCTTCTTTTTCTATGTTTAAGAAGTTTATTTGTATAATTGGAATCTCGCCCGTAGCAGTAATTTGAAATATCCAAAATTGAATTAGGAATGGGTCAAACATATTTTAGAAAAAGGTCACTTCTGTGGACAATACAATACAAGTTAACGAATCTGGTACTGAAAAAATGTATCCCGCCGCGTAAAAATTAGCTTTAGATTCCATTAAATTTGCGATGACTATAGGAAAGACACGAACGAGTTTGCTATAAAATGTGTATGATCCGAATACTTTATTGACGCCCACCATGATTGTATACTTATATATCTTTGATTTCGAGTGTAGTATTTGTACACATGGAATGTAACCTTCCTCGATAATGAAACTCGTCCCGTCGGGACACTGACCAATGTAACCTTTAACGATGTAACTTTTCCTCTTTCTTTTCCTTTCACATTCACTAGGTGTAGGTTTGGTACAATGTGTTGTTATTTCAAAATATTATTATTATTTTTTAACTCGCCGTATTTACATCACAGCGATATTGTCACTGATAAAATACGAAATGGTACGGACGTATATCTTGAAAACGGCTAATTCATGAAAACATTTTTGGTACCAAATTGTCGCAAATTTTATGCTCTACAACTCTTTCCTACATGTAAATAACATCGGAGGTATAGAAATTTTGATATCCGCGAAAAACCGATTTGTATGACATTTGACCTTGAATAACTTATGACGCGCACACGATCTATGCGTCGATTTTTAAGAAAACCTTTAGTACGTCATAACGAAGGTGTATACGAGTTTCTAGCTTATTATCTCTTATTCCCTTAATTTAACTGGGCCACAAGGAATTTAATTTCCGTACCATTTCGTATTTTGTCACAGTGACAATAGTATGAGGTCTGTAGCGACTTTAATATTGATTGTCGCTGTGACAAGGTACGAAATAGTACTGAAATTAAATTCTTTGGCTGCACATATCTAATCTACTTAGCTGGTACATTGTCAAAAATAAAAATGTAATTATGTGCCATGCCAGTTATTAAGTGTATAAAAATGTAACATTATAGAAATCATATTAGTTCATATCAATATAGTATTTTTTTAAAGTGGAAAAATTACTGCCGTGGGTGAGACTTGAACTCACGGCCTCTGGAGTTCAAGTCTCACCCAAGGCAGTAATTTTTCCACTTTTAAATTTATTCTAAGCTTAATAGCATCGATCGCAGACGTTTCTGCTTGTTAAAAATTAATATAGTATTTCTTTCAAATTAAGTTAAAAAGCATAATACGAAATAGCGTATAAGTAACTAACAGTTATTCAGAAGAAAAACGCGATGATATACCTATAAAGTTTTAAAAATCCTCGTAAAATCAAAAAGAAAATAACGTTATTTTGCTTAATTTTGATAATTTTAATATAATTATATTTGTGAAGAAAAACTTACAGTGATCACATGGGTAAAGTATCGATAGTTAAGTTTATCGATAGAGGAACTCCCTACCTGTAATTTCATTTCGCTCCCAAAATTGCGATGTCTGGTAAAAAGTTAACGGTTGGGAATAAACAGTTTACTTCAACTGTTTATTTTATACAATAAATTAAAATGATGGCCTGCGGGCTTATTCCGATTTTAAATTGTGATACTAATATTATTTCAATCATAATGCCTCATAATTATAGTCAGTTACATACACTTCTTTATTTAAGCACATATTATAAGCCCTCTAATGATGTTTAGGAACCGCATAATAGATAGATAGATAAACCATTTATTCGTTTGCCACAATACACACATATTAAAACAGAAGAAACACAGGAGATGCAAAAAAGCAACATTAAGATAAAAAGCAAAACTTAAAAAAATAAACCGTAGAATTGCTGTGTGCGTTGCAGCAAAACGAAATGGTTGGAGAGCCGGCAGTAAAGTTTCGAACCAACGTGATACCGCGATGAGATGCACAATGGTTTCCCATAAAAGTGATGCTGAGTCCGAATTTGATAGTCTGCCACGGCGGAACTGGCCGAAAGTAGAAAAAAGATAGCCACTTCCGGTGCGAAAAAGGGGGGGTCATTTAACCTATCTGATACTGCAATAATAGCTATGGCATCAGTTAGAAATTTACTGGTAGATACAGAAAAGCGAAATCTGCCAGTATGATTCCTGCCGGAAATGCTTGGCATACGCTCTCAAAGGTGACCATCGGGACCCCTAAATTAACCCATCTGATACCAGCATGAAACCAATTCCAGTCGGTAGATATGAACCTTCTCTTCAGGAATATATAAGTCTGCCAGGGCGTTTTCAGCCGAAACACCTTGACATACGAGATTTTGTGGCGCAACATCCGTGGTACCCGTATTTCGGAATTGTACATATTACGGACATTTCAAATACTGCAGGCTTATTAATTTATTACTCTATGCTTATATTTGTATATTATTACGTTATTAATAACATATATTTCAAATTTATTAATATACACAATATAATTTGGGCATTAATTTAATACCTGCTTACGGCTTTGTACTTCTTTGTTTGCCTTATAAAGGTGCTAACAAATTAGCTACCGATATCTTTACAGTTGATAGTACTCGGCTCCTGAAGTATATGTAAGTATGAAACATTATAGGTTTTATGATGTTATTTTGAGAAAATTGGAAAACAAATTTGCTTTGTAAAAAAACTCTGTTAATGAGATAATTAAATGAGACCTCATTGAACAGATTCTAAAACCTCTTTTAAATATAAAACGTAACTGGCCACTTCACGTTGATAAATCAAATGACACGTTGACAATGACATTTAAGACAAACAAGCAGTTAAATACATGATGATTATTTTTTAGATATAATTATAGTTTATTTATTTTGTTCGGTAAATAAAATAAAAATTATGAGAAAATTTCTTAATTTCTGTTAAAAGTTAATTGTTCTAGTGTAAAGTACCATCTCGTAAAATTTCTGTAGCTAATTTGTTAGCACCTTATATATAAATAATAAAATAATTTTAAATTACAATATCCTTTATTTACCAAAATGAACAAAATTATTATTATTACATACTTATTGTAAACGGGTGTGAAAAGACAGGATTTTCAACGTCAAGGACGATTTTTACCAATAATCCAAATATGAGCATTTTACATCATTTTTAGGGTTCCGTACCCAAAGGGTAAAGACGGGACCCTATTACTAAGACTCCGCTGTCCGTCTGTCCGTCCGCTCCGTCTGTCACCAGGCTGTATCTCATGAACCGTGATAGCTAGACAGTTGAAATTTTCACAGATGATGTATTTCTGTTGTTATTTATAAATATTGGGAGTATTATGGATACTAGGCGAGGATATACATACATACTTATATAGATAAATATATACTTAAATACATAGATAACAACCATGACTCAGGAATAAATATATGTTTTCATCACACAAATATATGCCCTTATCGGAATTCGAAGCCAAGACCATCGGCTTTGCAGGCAGTAAGTAGGCCAGACCGGTCGTCAATAGATTAGTTATCTCAATTTGTAGTGTTATAAAACAACACCCTGAATGTTAAACTACGTCATTTTTGCGTCAACGTCAAGAAATGTAGGGGAGAGGTGGGAATGACGGTATACTTAATGTTTCAAGTCCAATAAAACTAAAAATGCTATTCTTTTTAAGTTTTTGTTATTTTTATTATTATCTTTGGTAATCAGTCTTTCATAATCAACACTTACTAGGAACTCTCTAGTTAGATAATTAAATTAAAAATAAATTAAAATGGCCAAAAGTGCCTACTCTCCATCTTGCCCCCCAGGTATGGTAAGATGGGGGAACCCCTACCGGACAAGATAAGAATGATTCATAGAAATATTATATTTAGGGCCTAAACAAAACTTCAATTTTTGGATATTGGGTCCATCGTCTAATACCTTCTCACGAACTGTTTTACTTTTATTTCTTAAGTCGTCTGAGAGACAGAAAATGTGTTTACAGCTAACATGTACCCCATCTTCCCTTTATAACAGCATCCACCGCTTTTTTCTTGGCCTCTAACCGCTCTCCTCTATTTGACTTTCTTTTATACTTTTTCACCGTTCTACAAGAGAAGAATAAATAAATTCAAATCCGCAATTCTTCATCAGTTTATCACTTTAAAACTACGGCCGTCAACCCTATCTTGCCCCATGTGCCTAATGAAATTCGAAAGTAAAAAAAAAACCGTACTTGAAACCAAACAAGTCCTTAGCTGTTGGCGTGATTGCTGGGCCATAGGAATAAATTAACAGTATATATGTGCTGGTGATAATAAGGAAACAAACGCAAACCAAATAAAACACAAAAACCGGCCAAGTGCGAGTCGCGTTCCGTACCATAATACCATTACGCAAAAAACGGCAAAAAGTCATGTTTGTTGTATGGGAACCCCACTTAAATATTTATTTTATTATGTTTTTAGAATCATTTATGCATCAATTGTGCATTACAGGTAATGAATACAGGAGCGGTATTCGACATGCGTTAAGTGACGTTACGTGTTGAACTTCAGTTGAATGGAAGAAATCGTGTGTTGTCGAATAGGTAAATTTGACATTAGCAATCCACAGTTAGGTGACAACGAAACCAAACCGAACCACGACGAGTTCAGAGCCATTTTAAACCGTATAGTAGTAAGAAAACAAAGTTGATTTTTGTTTAATAATTTTTTCAATGAATGAGTTTTGGTTATACCAAATGACACTTTCCACGGTTGATGAACAAATGATTCATTCCACTGTTGAACTGATGTTGAAGCCGAAACTGACAGTTGTGCATCTCGAATAGGGCCCCAGGTGTTATAAACAATTAGTTATAGTTTGTTGTTATAGCGGCAACAGAAATACATCATCTGTGAAAATGTCATCTGTCTAGCTATCACGGTTGATGAGATACAGGCTGGTGATAGACGGACAGACAGACAGCGGAGTCTTAGTTATAGGGTCCCGTTTTTACCCTTTGGGTAAGGAACCCTAGAAATAACAAGGAATATGGCAAAAACAGTTTTGTTACAAATAAATAATTAACGACACCATTTGTCTAGCCGGTCACTGTGCGAACTGATTGCCATGATGGCGACGCATCGTCATGCACTAACGGGATTCTGATGGTTGGTCAGTCGTGTCGCCATATAAAGCCGCTACCCCGTCTTACTCGTCTTGCCCCTCTCTCCCCTACATAAGATAGTGATTAGACACACCAAATAGGTGAAAAAACGCCTCAAGCGTAAAAGAAACCACCAAAAATCATTTTATGTCGCATTTCAAACCTGATTTAGTTATGAATACTAATACCCCCTTATTCGTAAAACTTTACGAGGCTTAATTAGTTAAATTATGTTTTATCCTTTTCTTACAAATACATAAGTCAAAATGACAGACAAAGACAAACGATTCATATAGCTAATTCAATGACTATCAATCATATTAATCACATTATTTAATTTATTTTAACTTAATTTATTATAAATATATGTTATTAATAACGTAATAATATACAAATAAAAGCATAGAGTAATAAATTAATAAGCCTGCAGTATTTGAAATGTCCGTAATATGTACAATTCCGAAATACGGGTACCACGGATGTTGCGCCACAAAATCTCGTATGTCAAGGTGTTTCGGCTGAAAACGCCCTGGCAGACTTATATATTCCTGAATAGAAGGTTCATATCTACCGACTGGAATTGGTTTCATGCTGGTATCAGATAGGTTAATTTAGGGGTCCCGATGGCCACCTTTAAGAGCGTATGCCAAGCACTTCCGGCAGGAATCATACTGGCAGATTTCGCTTTTCTGTATCTACCAGTAAATTTCTAACTGATGCCATAGCTATTATTGCAGTATCAGATGGGTTAAATGACCCCCCCTTTTTCGCACCGGAAGTGGCTATATTTTTTGTACTTTCGGCCAGTTCCGCCGTGGCAGACTATCAAATTCGGACTTAGCATCACTTTTATGGGAAATTATTGTGCATCTCATCGCGGTATCACGTTGGTTCGAAACTTTACTGCCGGCTCTTCTACCAAAAGGGTTCTGGCTCAGTTATACACTCCGCTCTTTCGAGCGAAGCACTGGTAATTCTGCCAATATAATACAACCGCCATTGCGCCATTTGATCACACACTCAATTAAACGTCATCTCAACTGTCATGTCACTTATGTCAAATCAAATTTCTTTATTTTTCATAGATGTTAAAAATTTGAATGTCATGATTAAATCGATATTGACGTTATTATTGCGCTATAATAAATAAAGTGGCATAGAACTTAAAATTTTATACGTATAATTTTTCACAAATCTGAATACGCCTCTCGATACTGTTGTAAATACGTGGCCAGCCCGTGTCCGGTTAACCGGAAGCCTGGTTACTTCCGGTCATGCCGTATGTAACCCCTGGCCGAATAAGCTCGCTAAAAATTGCCTTCCTATATTGTGCTGAAAAAGGCTTTATTTCGGCAGGTTAATCCACGGTGGAACAAAAGTCCCTTCTTTATTACTACCCTACCAAATATCTGCCATAACGGCATTTGTAAAATTCTGTCACTTATTTAAAATACTCTCGAATAAAGAAAACAATCTTGGTTTTTCAACAAACCAGCAATTAAGACGAAAAAGGGTGACGTCACGTGATTGCTTCTCCATACAAAAGTGGTCTATAATGTTTTCTATAATGTTCAAATCCAGAGAGGAACGTACTCCTCTCTGGATTTGAACATTATAGAAAATGTATGACGAAACCACGATACTTATAGGCCTAGCCTAATGTGGCTGTGGAACCACTGAGCTAGTTATGTAATTTTATCTTCTTTCTTTTGATAAACATTTTTTTTATTTATTTTTTTATTTTAAACGAACTTGAATTTGGACCACAGTTGTTCGTTGTGAACTAAAGTTACCTGTGTTTATGGTACTGCTCGGCTTTTAAGTACTTAGTGCGCCCGTTGTGGCTGGATTAAGAGCGAGTGGTTTTATGCGATGCACTGGCTGCACGCAGGGTTGACACACTTAAAGATTTTCTGGACATGTGTAGACCATAGTCTGATGTATCCTGTTAGAACAAGGCATTTTAAGGTAAAAGGCTAGTAAAACGACCTTCAAGAACAACTGTTCAAATTATAATACTTTATTTTTTGAAGTTAAACTTCTTTAGGCGCGACTAGAGGGTAACTCAGATTTCTTTTCTGACGAAAGTAACGCTCAGTAGTGACACACGCACAGTAGGACACACCTCAAAGTGCCAACATAGCGGTAAACGTCATCGTCCAAGAAGTTTTACTTCAATCGCGCGTGGCTTCGGATCGACCAAGGTGGAGACAACTTCATCACGCTGCACCGACAAGAGCCCACAGCTCTTAAATTGAATGATGAATGATGATGCGCGGAAAGATTAGAATACACGCACACACTTTTTTTTAACTTTACAAACAAAAAGCGAATTAAAAAGAAAGAGAAATTATAGAGAGGATGTTTGATAGACAATAATATATTTTAGGGACGGTAATTGCAGTTATGCTGGACGCTTTCATTATTAAATTGATACAGATGTCATGTTGTACAGAATACCTATTAACATGTGATCATGACTCCAAATACTCAAAGGCATTCTAGAAATACGCGATTATTATATAAATTGGTTTTTAAATGTATGCAATATGACTAATGATAATATGACAATCATTACAATATGACTTTCAATAATTATGTCAAACAAAGGGACCCCTTAAAATTAATTTGTTTACGTTAAATGTCCGTCTTTGGGTCACAAACTTACATATTTTCAACTTAATTGGTTCAGTAGTTTCGAAGAAAATAGGCTGTTACAGACGGACAGGCAGACGCACGAGTGATCCTATAAGGGTTCCGATTTTTCTTTTTGACGATTAAATAAAGTACATTAAATTTTAAAATTAGTATATGGCAACCCTGGCTGCACTTACAGTTGGTTAAGTGCCGTCAAGTGCCGAGACCCACACGTGCTTTCCATTTGTTCCACGGAATTAATAAATTCTTCACGAATTCAGACCTAACTTAATTCGGCGAGTTACAAGTTTCAAGGAAGGCATAAATTAAGCCTTTAGTTAAGTTTAAGGCGAGATGGGCTTAGGTGATTTTGTGAACAATCGATTTAAGTAATTGTCTTTTGAATGCATTTTAAATTATCTGTTTAATTATAAACAGGTGATGCTATTTTAATTTCCGTACCTGCTCTTAAGCGAGGTTTAGACTAGCTAGAACTTGCATGCAACCCAGGTAGCAAAATGACGTAAAATGACGTCAGCGACGTCATAATGGCGGCATTATCACGTCATTACGACGTCGCTGACGTCATTTGACGTCATTTTGCTACCTGGGAATTTTCGTTACATTGCGGTATCTGATCAAACTTTTGTTTGTTCAGTTTTAAAAACAAATTAGAAAATTTATTAGTAGATAAATGTTATTATTCGGTTAAGGATTTTCTTAATGACGATAGTTTATAAATTTTTTTTGTAATATATTATTAATTGTTATTTATAAATGGAAAGACTTGTATAGTTTAGTTTTTAAGTTAATGTTGTTTGCCCTTACAGGGTGTCATGGTCTGACTTGTATTTTATTGAATAACTGCTTGGTTTACTATGTACATGACTTTACAACGAAATAAATGAAATGAAATGAAATGAATATAATTTACTTTAGTACTCGGCAATGTAACTTAAATTGCATGCAAGTTCTTGCTAGTCTAAACCTCGCTTTAGGATAGTTTTTATCAAAGATAGATATAACTCCGTAATAGATGGATACAGTCTAAGGAAAAAACGTGCCTCGAAAATCACGAAAATTTGATTCTCGATCAGAGGGCGCCACTAGTTTTGGCCTACACTTGTATAGAGGGCGGTGACGGTTTCGTTTGTTATTTATAATTTTAACGCATATCAGTAAAAGAACATGGGTCAAAATCATAAAAATAATTAATGCAAATAAAAAAAATCATTTATCCATATTTAAATACATTTTATCGTATTTTTATAAATATTTATTTTTAGTTTTAAAGTGTGTCGACAGATGGCAGTGAATTTACTGGGGTTACAAAATTTACTATGACAGTGCCGCTCTAGTATAAGTTACTCTATGGTTTTTATCGATCGTCATTATTCCACGCAGACGAAATCTTGAGCAGAAGCTAGTTGTTACATACCTAATTACACAAATCTCGCTCGATAAAAATCTAATTTAAAAAATCTGTTTTACATAATATATCCTACATTGTCGCTTTAGTTCATCTACTTACTAAGTATGTCCCTATCAGTAGGAGTCCCTACAGATCAGCGGGCTTAGCACGGTAGCATTTTTATCGCTTATCACCAATGCCTGTCACGTTCTAACAAGTATGTAAGTGACAAGCATAGTGACAGGTGATAAAATTGCAACCATGCTGACACCGCTGGATCGGGTAACAGCAGCTAGGTAGACTTTTCAATATCTACTTTATGTCATATTTTTTTGAAGATCGCGAAACTGTAAATTTAACCAATTTAAAATGTCAAGAGCAGTTAGTGAACACAACAAGCAAGTTTCATGGGCGTTGTCACGAACCGTTAAATACAATACCGAATGGCACCCAAGTCAAATCAAGATTGAGCGTCGCGTGCGACCGAACGTTTTACTCCACGATATTCCACCTTTTTACCCATTACTGCACTGTTCTTTACACTGGTGCGCCTTTTATTGAAATATCCGGAACCTTGATTACGAACATGTGTTAGATATTGTTATGGCCAACAGCCTTTAAAACACGTTTAATGTTATCTTCCGAGAGTTTCGAGTGTAACCACGTTTTGATTTATTTATTTTGATGCGTAGGCACTATTTCATTCGAGAAATAACTGGTTTAACACAGTTAATATTTTTAATTACAAAATTCCTACAAAAATGTGATTGTTGTCACAAAAAGGTGTTGCCAGTGTCACTATTGTATTTTATTTCTACAATGTCTTGTAAATAGAACTATTTATACATGAATGTTATGTTATGTGCGTTGGGAGGACAACTTAAAAGGACGAGATCATAGTTTCATTTCAAGTCTGCTGTGAATGCAGCTAGGGAAAAATTAAATAAAGCTCGGAGTGGACGGCTCTCGGCGTAAATTGCTCTTTGACCTGCTTAACGGTATACATAGAGGAGTGTTGCGCTAACTTGGAGTCATGTGACTATAAGGCCAGGATTACACTTGTAAGTTTTAGTTACGTAAGTAGGGACACAGCTATACTACAGAATGAGATATGAATATCGTTATCTCATTCTAGCAAATAGCTTTGTCCCTACTTACGTAAGTAAAACTTACGAGTGTAATCCTGGCCTAAGAACCAGCCGGGCTAGGACATGATTGGCGCGAGAGTATCTCGCCGCGACATAGACTACCCGTCCCTCTTAAATTCATACAGTTAGTAAAAGACGGGTAGTCTGTCTCTAGGCGAGATACTGTCGCGCCAATCATGTGCTCGGCCTACAGTGAAATGTGATTTTGAGAGATATTTTGA
This sequence comes from Cydia strobilella, assembly GCF_947568885.1. Taxonomy (NCBI): domain Eukaryota; kingdom Metazoa; phylum Arthropoda; class Insecta; order Lepidoptera; family Tortricidae; genus Cydia; species Cydia strobilella. Next base: position 18,167,312 of record NC_086052.1, read on the forward strand.
TTTTAAAATCTGAAATTGATTGATTTTATCAATATATTTATTTAATTTGTCATTTGCGGCAGCAATGCAGTCCTTCAGATTTAATGTCACGCTGCAACACTGCTGGAGTAGTTTGAATCCGAGCAGTACTTCTAAGGTGACATTCGAATGAGACTAGAAGGTTCAATCTGACATTTCATCATGTAAATTGACAGTGACATCGCCCCTTTATCACTACAATACAATACAATAGTACATTATGATACAAGTGTGCTAAGTTGGTCAATACACACGAGGCGATATTGTGCGCGCGAGCTGTAAGCGAGCGCGCAATAAGAAAGCCGATGTGTGTAATGACCAATGCACACGCGTTTCATACGACGTTTTTCAACACACTTGCGAGAAAAAAAAGAAACTCATATTAATCAAATTTTAATAGTTAAAACAGTTAATATTGTGTGTTGCATCTGTCATACTGCCGGCCGCCCCTCGCCCCGGCCGCGGGCGGCGCGGCGGGCGGGCCGGCCGGGCCGCGCACCGCGCAGGCGGTCGGGCGCGCCGGTGCCCGCCAGTCTGACCAATTAAAGAAGGCTCCCTTTCCATGCATATTATTAGCAATCAGTTACCTTCTTAACTCAGTCGGATAATATAATGAAAAAGCACGAGTTGAATAATACACGCGTGTTTAATATCTAGGATTATGAGCCAAAAATCGGTGGAATAAAAACGTCGTTTTGAGCAAGTGTGTTGAAAATACTCTTTATTGCACACCTCATTACAGAAAACAATACAAAGAATACAGAAAAGAAGAGGTTAAACAACAGGCGGTCTTATCGCTAAGAAGCGATCTCTTCCAGACAACCTACCAGACAAACCGCTGCTGCAGTAGCTATCCGAAAGTCACCTTTAACCCTTAAATGCGTATTGTTGCCAAATGTATACAAAGCAAAAATGATGCATAATTAATTATAATACGCTTAATTAATTATATTACATTAATTAATTTGATCATGCATTTAAGGGGTATTTAATCTACGCAATATTTTTATTTATAAAAATTAGATTCGTTTTAAGACAAAATGTCGGAAAATTTGAAAAAATCCTGAAATTGATGAATTTGTGTATGTGATTTTGAACGTTTTTTTCGGGGTTTGTAATTATTTTATATTTAAAAACTTTATCATAGGTGTATTACAAATAGTGTACCTTTCTGATGTCAGTATAATTTTTCATATATCTCTTGCTGAAAATTATATATTTACATAAATATGATTTAGCCTGTGCAACTTCTAACACTGATTTTATGTTATAAATTTTTTACAATTTTTCCCATAATCAGCAAACGATTAAGTGACACATACCTTATATTAATATCGGGCATAAGGAAAAAATCATGCATTTAAGGGTTAAACTTTGAGGTGACGTTCGGATTGGCAACTGCAGCTGCATTACTGTTGCGACATTACTGTTGACGCGGGCACTGTCACTGTCAAGGCCGTAGCAGTAGTGTCGCAACAGTTGCACTAGCTGCACTAGTCTTAAAAAATTGTAAAATTCGTATTGTTTACTTAGTTAAGAGTCTTAACTAAATAAACATTATATGAATATGAATGTATGAATTCAATTTTTATTTTTAACTAGTAACATCAATTTTGAAAACGAGAGCGCAATTTACACTGGGTTCGTACTTTCAGCCCCAACCGTGCGGTAAACAATTGCGGAATATCCCCTTGTTTACCTGAACCGAGCCACTTTGTTACTGATTATCTACAAGAACGCTACCTGGAGGGAAATAGATTAACCTCCAGTTGCGTGCGACGCAAATTGATGATGTCATTTCGTTGGTATGATTCTTCGTATTTTATATACCACTGAACATTAGCATCTTCAATATCAATATAAAATTTTGTAATATGATTATATTTTTTTAGAAAAAAATTTAGGCTCTTTGGAAACTAACAATTGTGCCGAATATTTAATTGCCATACGGCAAAATAAGTAACAACTAAATTTAAGGCACCTTAAGCTTTGGCAACAGAAAAAAACATTTTTTGTCTATTTAGCCATTCTGAAAATAAAGGCTGCCTTTACATCGGACATGTCTAATTTAAACAAGATTTCAATTCGCGGCTTAACGCGTAATACAATATTAGGAGTAACACAAAATTAATAATTGAATCTGAAGTACCCGGGGGCCGATTCTGTTGATAAAACAGTAATGACCGATACGATGCGATGATGATACGACCTTGAACGTGAGCACCAATAGACTCGGCCATGATATTTATAATGACGAGTGTGGAAGTTATCAACTTATCATTAATGACAGATTTTCATGAAAAAAAAAAACATTTATTCTGGCGAAATAAACCCTATTTTACATTTAATTATTCTGCCAAACTGCAAGACAGTTTGTTGGCAGAGGGTACTTAGCTAATTACATACTAAGTACATAGCCTACTTAGGTATATCTTAGTGTTTACGGTAGTAACTTCAATTTAACTTTGTCTACATGAAACATTTTTATTTTACGCTTAAACATCCTTAATGACTTACATTTCCTTATATCATACGGTATGTCGGTGTGTATCAGACGACGGAATTGCTCATGGCAAAAATCAAACGTTAATAGAGTTGGAACGTTGAATTTTATCGACTTTTTCAGCTATCGATAATGTCAGTCACCTGACTTTAACATTAACCTCTTTGATTAGCTAGTTGGCAATTTGACCTCTTTGATTAGATTAAAAGTAAACTGTCATTTCTGCCACTAGTCTTTTTGCAACTAATTCACGTTTAAAAAAAATATGGATAAAGAGATATCCTTTTAAATAAACAAAACTTAGGAATTCCGCACGGGCCCTTAGTTACAGATCTAGTCTGTACGACGTTCATTACAGCTGTATTTGTTAATACTACACATACGCACCAACACTCACCACACCTATACATCCCTACGACACATCTATTCTATTCAGACGTTATAATGGCAATTTTACTAGACATAGGCCAATTATTCATTACTATTATAACATTATAGGTATAATTTCTACATCGATAGTCTATTAGTGACTTGGGTTCTAGCAGAATTACCAGTGCTTCGCTCGAAAGAGCGGAGTGTATAACTGAGCCAGAACCCTTTTGTTTTGCTGCAACGCACACAGCAATTCTACGGTTTATTTTTTTAAGTTTTGTCTTATCTTAATGTTGCTTTTTTGTATCTCCTGTGTTTCTTCTGTTTTAATATGTGTGTATTGTGGCAAACGAATAAATGGTTTATCTATCTATCTATCTATCCTTGTCTTACTTACAACGAAAACAACTCAAAAATATACTGCTCTAAATGTAAGGTTCACTTAAAGCACCTAAAAAATATTGCGTTGAAACTCACATAACGAGTAAAACACATTCACCTGAGTTTAAAACAGGTAAAGAACGATAATAGTTTTTATCTAGATTTGATAATATTTCTCGTTTGTTGCAACATTCCATGGAAAAAAAATCCACATTTCCGGAATTTTTTAAGGTTACTGAACTTATCGATAGCTGAAAAGTCGATAAAATTCAACGTTCCAACTCTATTAACGTTTGATTTTTGCCATGAGCAATTCCGCCCTCTGGTCATTATACAATTTGGGGACCAGGTACTTCCTATTTCTTTTTCCATAATGATGATATGATGATATGATGTTAATAATGACACTCCCTTATTTTGTTCTGTTCAAGTGGATGCAGCGTTTGCCTAGACGGATTCTAATCGTCAGCGGTTCATGCTGATCGCGGTGCTGACGAAATATTTTATTTATTAAAATTTAAATCAGGCAACAAGGCCCATATTACACCTTACAGACTAACATATATATGCATTTTATAAACTTCTTCTTCTTCTTCTTTTCCTGTTACCCCCTGCTGGGGTGTAGGGCTCGAATCTTGTTTTTCCATTGACTACGGTCTTGGGAGCATGATTTTATAAACTTATTATAACTATTTAGGTGACAAAACGGCGTGGCTCCGTTGAATCGTCTGGTCTTGTGTCGGATCCGGCAGTTTGCCCCGGAACCTCCGAAACACGACACCCTTCGGCCAGAAGTCGGCGCACTCGATGGTCCCCTGCAGCGGTCGCGGCACGCGCACCACAAGAGTTGAAGTGCACGTAGTGGCGCGATTGAAGCTGGAACACCCTCAGAGTGTAGCCGGTCTTCTGGTGTACATACTCCACCACTCATAAACAGGAGTTGTCATATAAATTGTGATTTATTTTTATTTTTATACAATACTTTAAGCTATATGTATCACCTAGTATAAGCACAATGTCAAAACTTCAGCGTAGGAAGATGTTAATTAAAAATTGGAATTGTCTCAACTGACTCCACAATACAGGCCTAGCCTAGTGTGGAGATCATAGGTTAATAAAACAATGTATAATTATTTGGTAAATAAACTATTTTTATTAAGGCATCTCGCTTGTTAGTGCGTGTATATGAGTCTCACGGGATAGATAAAATTGAGATGTAAGCCCAATGTAAACCATATAAAATTGCAAAATCAGAACCGGCCTCCCTTTTCCCAGGGCCTTACAGGCCTTAATCCGATTTCTGTTGGTTGAAGCTCATCGAACCAATACGCTTCAGAAAGCCAATTTGAATTTGTAATGTTTTCTACACTGGGTTCCCGAAAACTTTTCAGATTCTATCGGTGGTGTACGGAATATAAAATTAGTTCGAATATGGAACTACGAGTGAATTCTAGATACCTACACTTATTTAATCGTTTAATTTGATAATTGGCATACTCATACTCATATTCATACTCATACTCATTTATTAACAATATTGTTACATATTACACGTCAAAAATTTAATTTAATTACATGAGATAGATTATATTATTTTAAAGTTTTGGGTTGTGTAGGTACAAATATGTCATATAATTTTACAATTGTGAGCCTTATCATATTAATTAGTATTGTTACATTAAAATTATTTTTTGGATGTCAATTAAATTATATATTGTAGAAGTAATTATCATATAATAAGTCATAATTTGGTAATGTTCTATCAGAGTTATATAAATAAAATATATAAAATGCTAAAAGTATTTTTAGTAACGGTTGTGTAGCGGTGATGTGCGAAACAATAAAAAACACAACACAACACAACACAAGCCTTACTGAGCTTACTGTGGGACTAGGTTGATATAAATAAATAAATACCTATTATAGGACATCTTACACAGTTTGACTAAGTCCCACAGTAAGCTCAAGAAGGCTTGTGTTGTGGGTACTCAGACAACGATATATGTATTATTCAAATACCCAAGACTCAGGAACAATATATCTGTGCTCATCATACAAATAAATGCCCTTACATCATTACACCATCGGCTTCATAGGCAGGGTCACTACCCACTAGGCTAGACCGGCCGGTCGTCAAAAATTGTCCTATAATATTTATTTATTTATTTAAGAGATTTTAACGCATTCACCGCTAAGCTATGGTCGTAGCGCTACGTCGTAGCCGATAACATGGATTTCCCGGTATGTAGCGAAATTTTTCGTAGAGGCAAAACGACAACATGTCGTGATTAGCGCTGAATGGGTTAATTAATAACATAAGCTGTCTTCGCAAGCCCGCTCCAATGCAAACACTTTACTTACGAAGTAAAACCATAAAGTACCTACACTTTTGTATACCGGGGTCTTTTATCCAACATCGTGCACACATTCATTAACACATGTATCTATACATGGTCATTTTAAATAGTGAACCAAACCCGTTCAATTTTCCGCTAAATGAGGGCTATCGTTTTTTTGCTCACCAGTTGGCGCCTCTGTTGATGGTGGTCCAAAAGACTAAAGAACATCTGTCAGTCATTGAAGTGACAAGTGACATTTCGAACTATGGAAAAGACCACCATCTACACTAGCGCCCCTAGCGGCGAATTCATACGCGTTAGCCCTCATTGTTCTAAAATGAACACAGAGTTTTTAGTACAAATCACAGCGAATTAGCTCATTTATCTGCCAATTAAGTCATACTAACCCGCCACCAAAAATCCGAATACAAAGAAATTAGAGCGAGTAGTAGTTTTGTATGTAAACCTTTTACTCGATTTAATTTCTTTTTATTACAATTTCTAGCAACGAAAACTAGTACTTTTGACTTGAATTTTCATGTCAAATTTCATATTAAATTGTTATATGTTAATAAATGAGAGCGTACCTTAGACTGTGTGGCAGCGCGGCAGCGGCTAGATTCGTCCGGCTTTTAAAATAATAAATTCTTCATTTAAAATTTAATTTCCACCCTGTATACATCACACACACGACTCCACCGTCACAGCTTATCAAACTCTATTGTGGTTTGAAGAATGTTTCCAATTTTACGATGCAATAAAAGTTTATTTGATAAAACCGCGACGTAAATCTGTTTGAGTTACGGCGCACTTGCGCCAAATTATTGAGCTTATTGTTTACTTTCTAAATAAGTACTTGAATTATTATTTAAAGATTAAGATCGTAAAGTTTATTGTATTCAAAGAAAAGGTCGTAACATGCTGATATAACTAAAAACATAAACTTTGATATAACATTTGTGTAAATGTTTGAACTGGTTTTAACACGACCTTGACGATCGCCTTCGTGACTGGCGCGCATCTCACGCATGAGTCACGCATGACTAAGCGTGAGCGATCTACCGGGTGTTTCCTGTAACAAGAGCATTAAATTAAGCTGTAGGCTGTACTCCTCAAACTGACCAACATTTGTTCAGCAACTTTTAAAAATAACTTTTATTTTGATTTTCATTACACTTTAAACTTTATTCTAAGACGCGATGTATTGCAAAATTTGTTATGTTTAAAGGGTGACAAGCAACGTCAAACACACAGATGGCAGCGTACATTGAAAATAATATTTAATTAGTATGAAAAAGGTATAATCTAAAAATTTCATAATTTTAAAAAGTTGCTGAACAAATGTTGGTCAGTTTGAGGCATACAGCCTCCAGTTTAATTTATTGCTCCTGTTACAGGAAACACCCGGTATAAGGTCGTGTCAAAATAAGATAAAAACCGTAACGATCAGAATCGGGCTTTGCATGTTGTTTTACTTTTCCTTGGTTAACTTATGAACGGCGGGAATTAACTTACATTTCATAAATATTTAAATATCATGTGTAGCGAGTTTTATTTACCTGAAAGGTGGGCCAAAATGGTTACTGAGTGGGACCCACGGAGCACCATAGACGGTGCAGACCGGGGTTCAGGCAGACCAAAAAGGAGATGGCGGGACGACTTGGATGCATTCTACCCCAAATGGTGGGAAAATGGCGATGACAGGGTCGAGTGGAGAAAACGAGGGGAGGCCTTTGCCCAGCAGTGGGACACCAAAATAGGCTAATAAAAAAAAAAAAGATAATAGGGTAGTTGACACATTGAGCCCACTGCTTTTCAATCTCGTAATGGAGCACCTCACAGCAAAAATTCAGAAGGAGCCACCCTGGGACCTACTTTATGCGGACGATGTGGTCCTAATAAGAGATGGCCACGTTGAACTCGAGGAATCGCTTGAACGCTGGAGAACTGCACTCGAATCAGCTGGACTTAAAATTAGTCGAAACAAAACCGAGTACATGCAGTGCTCCTATTCGGTAGCCAACCAACACCAAACTGTCAGTTTACAGGACCAGCCACTAAGCAAAGTCGACCATTTTAAATACCTGGGATCTGTTGTTTCAAACGACGGAACAATCGACGCTGATATAACCCACCGAATTAACACTGGCTGGATGAAGTGGCGAGAATTATCGAGCGTACTATGTGACAACAGAATGCCAGTGCACATAAAAGGAAAAATATATAAAACGGCTGTGCGCCTCGCCCTTACATACGGTGCTGAATGCTGGCCAGTTAAAAAAGTCCATACCACTAAAGTGCATACGACGGAGATGAAGATGCTGAGATGGGCGGGAGGTGTCACCTTGTTAGACAGGGTCAGAAATGAGTTCATCCGTGGCAGTTTTAAAGTCAGACCCATTGAGGAGAAACTCGCTGAAACCCGTCTAAGGTGGTATGGACACGTAATGAGGAGACCCGAGGATCATATGACCAGAAAGGTCCTCAGTATAAACACCGGTCCGAAGAATCCCGGTAGACCCCTTCAAACTTGGATGTCTGTCATCAACAATGACCTAAAGAAAGCCCAAATCAAAGACACGACGACCCAGAACCGAAGAGTGTGGCGAAGATTGACGAGGAGAGCCGACCCCAAATGAAATGGGACGTGGCTAGGCAAAGAGAGAGGTAGTTGACACATGTTATTTTATCACTAAATCTAGTTAAATAGATAGAAAATGAGCAATTTATCACAATAAATTGGAAATTTAAAAAATATATGGGATTATAAATACAAAAATACAAGACCTCAGTTTCCGAAAAAAAAACTTGTTTTTTAACTTTCAATTAGGAATAAATAACGATACCATTCGATTCCTTACATTTTATAAAAAAAAAATGTATAGCAACAATATACATAAACGCAACATTGCCATTCTTGTTTGTAGCTAGCTCTGCTTGTTGCATGTGAGCGCGTGTGCACCGTTAGTGGCATTGTTTCAGCCCGACAAAACAACAACAACATTTCACCGACAAAAATCGCAGTTTCCTTGTGACGTCACGATGTGTTGCCATTTTGTTAGAGCGTCTGCTCAGTAAAGTGCGGGTGCCAGATTTTGACCATCATTTGTGACTTTTGTATTGCTTTAAAATAATGGGTCCCATACAGACATTTGATCCCCAAAACAAACCTGATCGACTGATACCATAAAAAAATTGCCAACTATTTTAAACCGGGTCACTCACGTATTATTAAGTCGAATAGCTCGACATGTTTCGGTCCAATTTACGAGGACCGTCTTCACGGAGACACGACACGTCTTCACTGGTCGAGGGCGCGGCGTGTACTGCGGGCCAAAGCCCGACTTGCCCGGCCGCTCACGACAGACGGCGTCGGCGGTGCCGCCGACGTCACCGTTGCTAGGATAGCTCTACCCTCCGTATTGCGTTTGTCAAATGTCGGATCGCACACAACACTCACCGAGTCACTTGCTAAAGGTCGGACCACACTGACCACCGACGCAGTACCCAAAACCGTTTTCCAACTAGGCGGCACCATAACATGTCGAGCTATTCGACTTAATAATACGTGAGTGACCCGGTTTAAAATAATCTAATATGTTTGAGTCTCACGGGAGTTTTATAGTTAAAATTAACATTATTTATAAGGTTTAGCGTCTGTTATTGGTGGAAAGTCAGTAAGTTATCACTGACAACTTACATTCCGAATAAAAATAAAATATAATAACGATAACATTGCGGCTACGTTCGTCCGTAGCAAATGCTACGTGGCGTTGTAGTTGTAACACGAGCTACAGCAGGCCCTAGATTTTCCTTATTAGGGTTCCGTACCCAAAGGGTAAAAACGGGACCCTATTGCTAATACTCCGCTGTCTGTCCGTCACCGGGCTGTATCTCATGAACCGTGATAGCTAGACAGTTGAAATTTTCTCAGATGATGTATTTCTGTTGTCGCTATAAAAACAAATACTAAAAACAGAATAAAATAAATATTTAAGTGGGGCCATACAACAAACGTGATTTTTTTGCCGTTTTTTGCGTAATGGTACGGAACCCTTCGTGCACGAGTCCGACTCGCACTTTGTCGGTTTTAATATATATCTAACCTAACCTGATCTAACCTAACCTTCCCTTTTAAAGTTAAACTCCAAAGAAAAAATGTAGAAAACCAATGTTTTGAAAAATTATAGCTTACGTGGGTCTGTCACGGTTGTATATGTGTCTTCTATCAAATAAATAATCAAAATGAGTGCTATTGCATATCTTTTTTTAAAAGTAAATATCATCTTCAACAAAAAGTCCACTCCGTCACATTTTAAGGGACAAAAAAACAAGACAACGAAAAGAATTTTAACGCAGGTTTGTTTCTTATTATAGCATTTCGAAGTTAAATCAATCTACTCGTAATTGCTTGTCAAAATGCAAAACGACCCCTCTTTGCACTTTTATAAAGCCATCAAGGCAAAAACGCCCTTTGTCAGAATCCTTAATTATCCCTCTTGGATTGACAGCAAGAATTTAAAGGAATCGAATTACTTTTCTAACAAAATCCATTAATTGCGACACTTCCAATGCCCATTTATCTTCGCTTTGTTTCGATAATAAAATCCTGGCTAATGAGAGGAAATGATAAACCGGCGTTTAGTACAACAACATTTCCATCTTCACCAGTCCACTTAGACGGTTAACAGTCCTCAATTGTGATGAACCGCATCACAGTTGAGCCAGAAACTTCTTGCTTCGCACAGCTAAACTCTGGAACGAACTGATGCCTGCAGTATTTCCGGACCGATACCACCTTCAAACCTTCAAGAAAAGAGCGTACGATGGCAATCTTAGATGGCGGCAACGCACTTACAACCGTGTTGCGGGTGTCTATGGGAACGGTAATCGGTAATCAGGTGATTCGTCTGCTCGTTTGCCTCGTATATCATAATAATAAAACCGGCCAAGTGCGAGTCGGACTCGCGCACCGAGGGTTCCGTACTTTTTAGTACTTGTTATTATAGCGGCAACAGAAATACCACATGAATATCACGGTTCATGAGATACAGCCTGGTGACGGACAGACGGACAGCGGAGTCATAGGGTCCCGTTTTTACCCTTTGGGTACGGAACCCTAAAAAACAAAAGTCTGACAGCTTATCTAAACGTCATCGAGACGAAGATTGTCTGTCGTCTAGTCTGAACCATGAACTGATCAAATATTAGCGGCGAGCGGCGAGACGTACTTTATTATTGCAAATATGGACGGGCATTAAATACTGTGTTTTCCGTTTCGGAAATTCACATTGTTCGATATCTACTTTTACTGGCTATATGCGAGGTTGGTGGTGGGGAAAATTAATTTTACTTAATGGAAATCAATTTAAAAAACTACGAAACAAAACTACCTATCAGGCAACAGAGCAAAACGTGATAAAGATAATTTTCAAAAATTGCATACTTCCCATGAAATGTGTTCGGTATTTTTTTGCACGTTTATTGCCAATTAGTTAGTTAGTTTCGATTTCTGTGACAATTAAAATAGACGCCATGAGTGACGTAAATGTTAAATGAAACAGTCGTCAACAGTTAAGAACAATCCATCCATACTAATATTATAAATGCGAAAGTCTGTCTGTCTGTGTGTTCCCTCTTCACGCTTAAGCCGCTGAACCGATTTAGATGAAATTTGGCATAGAGATAGGTTGAGTCCCTGAGAAGGACATAGGATAGTTTTCATCCCGAAAATCATCCCTTAAGAAAGTAAAAAGCGGGGTGGAATTAAGATAATTAACGAAGTGCCTGCTAATTTGTGTGTATAATATGCTCAAATTTAGATTGCTATGAGAATTTTTCCAGGCGCTATACTTACTTTAGCTGCTGTTACTAAGTCCGCGCAGACGAAGTCGCGGGCAAAAGCTAGTGAGTAATAATCCTTAACCTGAACGGGAACTTTCTAATTGGAAACTTGCATGAGAATTTTCTCATGAAAGTTTCCAGAAATTCCGGAAGTTTTGAGAAGGTCCTGCAACTTGCACATTCCTAGGCAACATTGTACAGATATTATCAAACGTTGGTACATTTTTGAGGAATCTGTTCGTTAGAGGCTACGGGTTCAATTAACTACCCGTAGCCATCGGCCGCAAAACACCCCGTTTCCGACCAACTACGAGTACCACCACAGATCACATAACAGATGAAGCATACATGTGCAGTATTGTGTCGGAAGTAGAGAGAGGGTAATAGATAGTACTCTCTCTAGGCGGGTGTTGTGCCTGGGGATGGAAGTCCAATTAAATTAAATTAAATTAAATTTATTTAAGACCAACAAAGGATCAATTTGGTTAGTAACACATTTTAATCTTACAACTAATGTTAGTAGGTACACACAAACATATTAAATAACTATCTATCTAGCTACATAACCAATGGGAGTTGGTTAGAAGTTGTATATATTATGTATATTGCAACTGGTAGTATTCGGAACTTTATACCCCCGATGTAGGGAATTATGGCGCTTCATAAAATATTACAGTTTTTGTATGGGAATAGCTCTACTAACGCCATCTATTCTGTGAGACTAGAGGAGACGCTAAAAAAGAAAATTTAGAAAATTCCTAAACAAATTGAATAAGCCCCACAATAAGCTCATAAAGTCTTGTCTTGTGGGTACTAAGACCAGAGGCGTATTTACATATTTGGCGCCCCGGGCCATTGGGCCTCTGCCGCCCCCCCATGACCCATGAAACAAACACAAAAGCATAATTTTTTCTCAGTGCCTTTCTGCAGAGCTTGGAGATCTTGGAACCAACCTATAGCCAATTGTGAGCGAGGCCGACGGCCGAGCTCTGCATAAGGCCGGAGACTCGGAGCGTCCGATAGCGGTGTGCTGCCCTGTGAGGCTGAAGGCCGAACTGCAGAAGAACAGAGCTTAAAGCACTGGTCATGTCTAAGGGAGCCTGGAAGACTACGAATATGATTAAAGTTTTCTGCGGGCCCAAGAGACTTAAAGGGCGAGCTTCAGTGGAGCTGAGCTGGGACAAAAACCTATGGCCAAGACGAGCTATGCATAGTCCTAAAGTTCCGGATCGTCCAATTGCGGCGCTCTTCCGCGCAAAGCCAAAGGTCGAGGTGGAAAAAATCAATGTTTGGGATTGGAACAATGACCACGTTAAAGTGACACCAAAGAGTGGCATTAAGAGCGTCCATACAAGGTCGAAGACCGAGCTGGAGGAGAGGAGAGCTATTGAAATTGGCTTGGAACTTGGAACCAATGTAATCTCGGCTCTCCTGCTACTCGACCTTTGGCGTTCGCTCAAATTAAAACGAAGGCGCGAATTGCTGGAAATTCAGGAATGCTTCGGGTCTTCTGAAAAGCGCGACTTTTAAGCTTTTCAGGGCTCGCAACCGGACCTTTTAGTCCGCCATAATTTTTCTGAAGGTCTTCGTTTTAAGGCCAGGTCGCAATTCTTAATCAATTTTCGTAAAAAATTGTGACCAGATTCTATGATTATTAAATAGATTTTTTTGTCGATCCAGTTTTAGGAAATTTTTCAAAATGCGGAAATTGGCATAAAGGACTTAAAAGCGCCAAAAGCGTCTATCTATATGGCGCTTAAGACCATTGTGAGTTGACTGTGATAACGACTCAACGAACTATGTATTTTTCACTTTTACATTTTCTAAGCTTAACGCGAGGTCTACAGCTCACAGAGCCACTAGTAATAACATTGTAAATTGGGTCGTACCTATAATAGCGGCTCTGCAGCATCTCGGCCTTACGTGGTGCGCTCGTCCCTTCGGCATCCTAGGGTCGTTAGTTCAATACCCTGCTTGCGATCCGTCCGTTTGTTTTTGAACTATACACCTTATGTTTCCCTTCGGGCTCTGCTGTCCAGTATCTCGGTCTCCGGTTCACCTTTGAAACAACTAACCATGTCGTGTCGTGTCCGAACTCTAATTTTATTCAATACCACAAGGTATTATAAGTTCTTTTTCAATATGATATTTGCGTATATTTATCAGTGTTTTGCTGAGTAATTTACCACTAAATGAATGATGCGAAATTTAGTACCTATCCACTAAAAGAACGCGCTTTGTTTTTTGGGCTAGGCTCCGACTGACCCGTTCGCCAACTCCTTCGTCGCCTTTGAATTCTATACTCAATAATTATAGTGTTAATAGCAAGTTAATAGTGTACGGTTTTCGGTTGACGTCGGCGTCAGCATCTGGACGCCGTGCGCCACACAGAGGTACGGACGTCGTACACGATGCCTTTATTTACCGTAGGAAGTATAGCGACTGCTGACGCAATGGTCGGCGTCTAGACGTCGCTCACGGCGTTATGCCGACGTCAAGCATGCAGCGATAGGCCCTGGTCTGCAACAAACGCCGTACGCCGCCGCGGCGTCTGGCGTGTGAGAGAGACCGCTATAGTGCATTTCCATAGTAAGCATTCGTACGTCGCGTACAGCGTCACGCCGGACGCGACCTACGGCGTTTGTTGCAGACCAGGGCCAAAAAGCATTAACGGAAGCCCGCGGCCTAAGGGCGATGTGAAGAGCGATGTCACAGGGCGACATCATGAGAACTCGTCGACAATCCGACTTGGGTAAAGAATTAAGGTAGAATGAAAAGGGGCGCAAACGCGCTGTAAAAAATTTGATGTGACTACTGGCAATAGACAACGAATAGTAAGTATAGCGGTGGCAGTAACACCACAAAAAAATTTTTTTTTGGGGCACCACTGAGGCACACGAAACTGAAAGCCAGCGGCGGCCTGCGCCGCCCCCCGCAGCCTGCCGCCCCGGGCCATGGCCCCCTTGGCCCTAGGGTAAATACGCCCCTGACTAAGACAACGATTTATATCCATACTATTAATATTATAAATGCGAAAGTCTGTCTGTCTGTCTGTGTGTTACCTCTTCACGCTTAAACCACTGAACCGATTTAGTTGAAATTTGGCATAGAGATAGTTTGAGTCCCGGGGAAGGACAAAGAATAGTTTTTATGTCGGAAATCATCCCTAAAGAGAGTGAAAAGGAGGGTGAAGTTAGTTAGTTATGCTGGGCATTTTCCGCAAATCGACATCCAATGTGCCTATTTTGCGTGAAACGAGGTAGCGCTACTCTAACCACCCCAGCTCCTCCACGAAGCCTAGCAAAGTCTTCAGGTTGCTAGTTGCCTCCTTTAGTGTGCATGGATTACCTAGGTATTTACTCCTATATACTTCTAGCTGTTTACAGTCTAGGAGAATATGTTTTGTTGTTTCTTCTTCTTCCATGCACGCTCTGCACATGGGGCTGTCAGTTTTACCCATATTATGTGGGTGTTTGTTTAGTGTGTTATGTCCTGTTATTAATCCTACTATTTTACGTAGTTGGCTTCTTGGTGTTTTCAGTAATATTTTGGTAAGCTTGTGGTTCAGTTCCGGTAGAATTTCTTTGGTTTGCCTGCATGTCTTCAATTCACTCCAGTACTTGTTGTGCAGTTGTCTGTGATGTTGTTCTAGCTGGTTGTGTATGTAGGATATTGGTAGAGGCATAATTGGCTCGGGTCCATATGCCGGTGTTTCTAAACCTATCCTGGTCAGTTCATCCGCTGCATCGTTTCCTCTTGATCCACTATGCCCCTTTATTCATTGTACTGTTACTTTGTTGCCTTCTTTGCTCACTTCAGTGAGGCTCCGATGGCATTCAAGTATAAGCTCTGAGGTAAGTTTGTCGCTGCATAGCGCTTCTAGTACCGATTTACTGTCTGACAGTATTAGTATGGTTTCGTGTTTCACTTGTCGTCTTGTAATAGCATTGCAAGCTTCTATTATTCCTACACATTCAGCTTGGAATACCGTATTGTGTTCACCAAGGGGTTTTGTGATGTGTATGTTCAGGTCCTCTGAGAAGACACCACATCCTGTCCCTTCGTTTGTTTTTGAGCCATCTGTGAATATTCTTAGGTTTGTTTGGTTTAGTCCTTCTCTTCTGTTAACGATATGGCGTAATCTTTCCAGAGGGCATGGGCATTTTTGAGATCGTATTTTCATAGATCTTCTTGTGCGATGAGCTGAAAGATGTCCATAGGTTTCGATTTTTCAAACGAAGAGCTGTGGCAGCCGCTTCTTTCTGTATGTATATGTGTAGTGGCAGGAGTCCTAGCATTATTTCTAGAGCAGCAGTCGGAGTAGTTCTCATGCAGCCCGTTGCAGCCACACATGCTAGTCTTTGTGTTTTATTTAGTTTGTCTATTACTGTGGTTAGCTGGGTGCGGGGGGTAGTTTGTCTATTACTGTGGTTAGGAGGGTGAAATTGAGAGATCTAATGAATTGCCTGATAATTGATGACAAGCAATTAAGCTTTTATGCTCATATTTAATGATTGCTATTACACTTTATCCAGGCGCTAAACTTACTCTAGCTGCTGTTACTGATTCCACACAGACGTAGCCGCGGGCAAAAGCTAGCTATATAAAAATATTTAAAAACATGTAAAACACCCATGACTCAGGAACAAATATCTGTGCAGGATCATCGGCTTCACAGGCAGACTCACTACCGATTAGGCCAGCCCGGTCGACTTAATATTATTTTTACTGCATTTCATATACGCAGTCTGTATGAGATGCTCTGTAGTAGCCCCAACAATATTGGATTGTAGCAGAGACGGACGCAAAAAAACAAAAGACTTGAGTATCTCACAATTCTGCAGATCCGAAAGGTTTTAGAATTCTTCTTGTTTATTGCAATATTTACTATCCTCGCTCTTTCACCGGATTTCCAGTCGTGCATCCTTATATTGTCAACATGCTATTTTCATTAAGCGATTAGACTTCCTTTTAATGTAAACTTTAGAACTGGAATTCGCTTATTTAGGGTTCCGTACCCAAAGGGTAAAAACGGGACCCTATTCCTAAGACTCCGCTGTCCGTCTGTCCGTCTGTATGTCACCATAGGCTGTATCTCATGAACCGTGATAGCTAGACAGTTGAAATTTTCACAGATGATGTATTTCTGTTGCCGCTATAACAACAAATACTAAAAAGTACGGCAGCCTCTGTGCGCGAGTCCGACTCGCACTTGGCCGGTTTTTATATTTAACCTCAGCTTCTGATCAGTTCATGTTACAAAATCAATCCTCAAATAGGACAATCCTTATATAAATTTACCAGAAACGTGTATAAAACTAAGCCCATCAGATTACAGACATCGTTTATCCCTTACTGTTGACATTAGTGCTTATTTGCTCAAAACTTTCGTATGCGGGCGAAAACTGAGTGCAACACTCAAAGTGCCGAAAGTTTTTGGTTTCAAGTTTTTGAAATAAACACTATAAAGTAGTCCTGAAGTTTAGCGTAGCATCAAAGCACTATAGGTATGTTTTCTAGCTTATATAAAATACTCAAAATACTCAAATGTGACCTTATCTACCTTTCTGTATCTCAGAAACTAATACTGATAGAAATACCAGCGTGTCGAATGGACACATCATCATCATTTTTTTTATTTTTTTTTATTAATTCAAAAAATTTACACAGCATTACAGCGAACTAATACACTGAGAAATTTATAATAGAAAGTATTTATACAACTGGGTACATGATACAGTCTAGAAAGGACAACAGAACAAATGTAAGAAAAAAAAACTAATACAAAACAGATGATTCACGCTCATCCATCGCCTCACAGTACTTCATACATTCTTTACACAGATCCATCCAACTACTTGCAAATAAATCACATACCGGTGCTGATGCGAGGAGCGCGTTGATATACTGTAGAGCGCGGACAAGTGGTGATATGCCATGAGACATAGTGCGCGTTTTAGGCACAGCTAATCATCATCATCATGTCAGCCGATAGACGTCCACTGCTGGACATAGGCCTCCCCCAAGGCTCGCCACTCCGACCGATCCTGTGCCGCTCGCATCCACCGAATTCCCGCGACCTTCACCAGGTCGGGCCTACCGGCAGACACGTCAGACCAATCCATCACCGTCACATCAATGGACACGTCGTCATGGAATTCGAGTCGAGATTTGTATGTGTGCCTAAGTGTTCTTATTTCTCTTTATTTCCTCATTAAATCATTTTACGGTTTAGACTCACTTGTTTTAGTCACTCGCGCGACATGTTTCGGAGAGCCTAGGTCTCCTTTCTCAAGCACTAATAGTGCGAGCAGTGTTCACGACGACCGTGTATTGCGTACTGCCGCTGCCGCGCGCCGCGTCGCTCGCTGCGCGCGCGCCGAGAAAACCGTCTAAACCGTAAAATGATTTAATGTTAGTATGTCTCACAACAGTTTAAGTTCGATTATTTCCTCATTGATGAGAATCTTGACCACATGTAAGTAATCTGTCTCCACTGTGTGCGGTCATAAGCCATGCACGGTGTAGGCCGCCATTTGCCCTCTTCGACCATCTCATACGTCCCCCACCCGAGCACATTTGCCGTTCATGACTTTCATGAGGCCTAAAATTATATGTTACGTATTGGCAAGGTGCGAAGGCCGTGGAGGAAAAAGTGGCGCTGAGTTTAACAAACACACGTAATCTTATGGAATGCCAAACATGAATGCTAGCAGCCGTTGGGACTAATTTCTCTCCATAAGATTTAATGTCGAAAAGCTGACAAAATGAGGGCCGTACCAGACGTGCACCTAGCGAATGAGGGTTACCGCGTTTAATTTCGCCGCTAGGGGCGCTACTGTAGATGGAGGTATTTCAAAATGTGAAATGCATAGAAGTTTGGGGGGTTTCAAGCTTTTTTATCGGGAATTTTCACTCCTTATTCATAATTGTGGTAAATCTTTGTCCATCTTTAATTAATCATGGTAAACAATAGTTATAGCTCAGTAAATGTTAGTGGTTAAAAAAGAGCCAAATAAAATATATGCAAAATTAAACAGATAAATAGTTATTTGTTATACAAGGGTGCAAAGTTGTATTTTGCCCGCGAGTGTTTTAACACACGAGAAGTAAAATACATTTGCACCCGTGTGTAACACAAAACTTTTCCCCTCACTATAGCGAGGAAAGTGCAACATCCACAGGCGTTAGATCATCTTCATCAACTGGAATCACTCTTTTTTTTTTTACGATATTATAACAAAAAACTGGAAATTCTGTACTTTTACGTGGGAAGTAAAATTTTTGTTGACAATGTTGACATTTCTGACGTATGAAATGTCAATGATGCGTTTTGAAATTGCATCGACTTAACTTGTGCGTTCAGAATTATTATATTTAACATAATTATTAAAACGTTTATTATGGAATTTTAAGGTTTATGGCTTAAAATCATTAAATAAGGCTAAATCTGGTATTTTTTATTAGATTCTCAAACCATTTATTTAATGATAATTAATATCGAACGAACCATTATTATGAGCGTTTTACGTTTTGTTATCTGTCAAGCTACTTAAACACGCTCCATCCAAGGTCAAATTACTTTCCCCACTAGTGGATAAAATGCGTTTTTCCCCGCTTGTTTTAAAGGATAAAAGACGGCTTATAAGCATAGAAGAATTTTGAGATCTGTTTTTCTGGACCAACATCTATAGTGGCGCCGAACGGTGAGGTGTACAAAAACTGTAGCCCTCATTCCTAAGTATGAAACAGAAGAACACAGATTCTCGCGACAGCGACGGGAAAAGAGGTAAGCTTATTAAAGGCGGCTTGTGGATAGAATTGACGACTCTGAGCTGATTTAAGAGGATTGAAACAAAGCGACTTGATAAATGGGAGCGAATGAGTGAAAATGTGGATTGGCATTGTGCCAGCAAATGTTGATTTAGAAGTCCGTTTTGTTATTATTCCTCCTTTAATATTAATCACTTAAAAGGTTGTTTGCTCGTATTTGTGCGTAATAATAAGAAAATAATCAATTTACCCATTCCAAGAGTAAATTCAGCTATTGGTAAACGTTTTGGGGAACGCATCAGGGCGTCTACATACAATGCTATAAATAAACTATGTAACCTCAGGGATTGCACACAAATGGAAGCGAAAAAACTGCTTTTCAAACTGCTGCACTCACAAAATTATGCCGAGACAGAAGCCATATTTAACAAAATTTAGTTTCAATATTGTGTCTAGATTAAGCCTTAGTTTGTAGTTAGTAGTTTCTTACTAAATTATAGTTTTTAATTGTAACAAAGTCTGATATTTAAATTATAATTGGGTCCCCGCGATACAGGCACTGCCTAGTGCGGAGACCCCTGGAATGTCTGTAACCTTTAGCTGAAAATAAATGATCTTTATTCTTTATTCTTATTCTTATTCATAATACTAAGATGCGTATATTATAAACGTAGAATATGCATTGTCTCTATTCATATTATCAGAATTAGGAAGAAGATATCAGCATTATCGGCAGCATATATTTAAATAAAATTTTATCAGTTCGTAGTAAGTAATAAAGAATGACTCACGTTAGACCGGGCCGTGACCGGGCCGGAGCTTCCGGCGCTTACTTCTCTATGACATGACAGGTGATCACGTGATGCTTTCCATAGAAAACGAAGCGCCGGAAGCTCCGGCCCGGACACGGCCCGGTCTAACGTGAGTCATCCTGAAGTCATGTAAAGTATAAGTGATTGTACTGTATACACACATATACAATGATTATAAATTATAAGTAAGTGTCTTTGATGTAGTACACCTAAGCTTGAAAACGTCACTTTTCTCTTCAGGTAGGTCATAATGAATGTGTAGTTAAAATTATATTTACGATGCAAGTGCGAATGGCCTATTCGCACAAGTATCGTACAACGTTTTACAATACATATGACCCTTTAAATTTTCGACATTGTTACGTAATGTGCTTATTATAGCACAGGGTGTCGTAATGGAGCAACAGATGTACTGTAATAGTACATTATTGCAGAGGCCGGAAAACGGCAATTCGTCGAATCCACGAATTGCTATTCATGCAGAGGCAAACATGCGAGGAAATAAGGTAAAACAATCATTATTTAAGCATCCATCACTAAAATCGAACCGTGATATTATTATCAAAAATGTCAAAAACTATTTCCCTCTTTAATTATATTTTTTTAAGTTAAAGGCATACCTCACTCATACCTGCCTTTCAGTACAGTTAATGATCGTTCATTCAATATAATTGTTCAATAAAACATAAAAATTGTGCAATCAAAGCAGTATGCGACGCCTTTGATCCATAAAAAAAGTTAAGTATGTGTGTGTGTTTGTGTTCTAGTGTTTGATTTAAGCAGGATTCGCACGATCATACCCGACGATCTTGCAAGAACGAGACGTGTAAGGTCGTTTATCCTCCTATCTCACTCTATCCTATAGCTTGCAAATGCTGCTGACCGGGTGGTGTAAACGCGACCCGCGGCTGTAATAATTGGCTATTTGCACTGATTTTTCTTAAGGGGTCCACTGACTATCAGTCCGCCGGACGATATCGGAGTGTCAGTTAGAACAAAAATTTGACAGTTCCGAACAACTTACAGGCCGATATTGTCCGGCGGACTGATAGTCAGTGGGCCCCTTACGTGGTATATTTTAAAAAAGTAAAAAACAGTACAGTAATGAATTTCATCTGGACAATAATGGTTTACACAATGTACACTTAAGACATATTTTGCTGCGATGTTAAATATCGAATGACCTAGATTGCCTAGTATTTCAAATCTCTGTCCAAACATTGAATAAGGCCAGTGATTCAAATCTACGAAATGCATTAACTCTATGAAAATGTTGCGATTTCCACAATAATAGGGCTATCATTCAGACATAAATGGTATTTTATTCCATTCAATTCATTCGTTCAATGATGACGTGGCATTGTGTTTCGGACGTTAATTGACCCTTCCACCCCCCTCCACCCTGCTGTACAGATAATATATGTGTATGAATCTGTGGTAGGAATAGATGACTGGATAATTGAATTATGAAAAGATGAAGGATTTTATGAAATGAAAATGCGACATTATGGTATCTGTGTATTAATTCACTCATGTTTCACAATAGTATTTTATACAATCGTGATATAATAGAGAGCTTTTCATTGGAATACCGTGTTTAGGTAACGAAGCTTGCTTAGTTTCAGTCGACGAGTAGAAAAATCAATTAATAGTCGCCGGCCGCCAGCTGCAGCAAAATGGCAGTTTGTATTGTTGGTTTTAGACTATTAGGTACTAAGTTAATAAATAAGAGTCCTTGTAGATGATTTTACTTTATGCATAAGAACATAAAATGCTACTTTTTGCCGCTTACACGCGACTTAAACACCAATGAGCATGAAATGTGAAAGTACTTTTTAATTCCTCCTCTTGCAACTTGCTGTAATACACAATCTTATTCATAGAGCCTTAAGACTGTCATATATATATTATTTTTCACCTCAGCAGCTCGAATAAGCCTACTTTCGTCACTCCCTGGAGTGAGGAAAGTGCGACTTTCCTCACTCCAGGGAGTGAAACAATGTAGCTTTTTAATTTAGTGAAGGCCATGAACATCATACTTTTATTACATTTTTTTTATGGTATGGTATGGTATGGTATGGTATGGTATGGTATGGTATGGTTGGTCGTGTCGTGTCGTGTCGTGTCGTGTCGTGTTGTATCGTATCGTATCCTATCGTATCGTATCGTATCGTATGGTACATATTATAATACTTTTTTTTCTGTTTATTCTGTGTAATTCGAAATACATTTTAACCTTTAATATGTTCTCACTACTGAGGTGAAAAATTATGTGTGCAACACGAGAGCAAAGTTTTTTTACATCTCGTGTTTTTGAGTCCCTCGCTACGCTCAAGATTCTACCTTATTATAGAATCTTTCGCTTTCTCGGGACTCAAAATAAACACTCGCAAGAAAAACCAACTTTCCTCTCTTGTTGCACAAATAACTATTTCCTACTCTCCCATGCGGACAGTTCACTTTTAATAACTATGCAGGTAAATACATAGCCTGCTTGGATAAATCTCTTTTCTGACACTAGGGAGTTTCGCTCCAATTTTTTTGTGACCATTGCATGATCTATTTAAATCATATCTGTGGCCCGCTATGATATCCCGCTTATGAAGGTCTGATATTGGCTTTTAAAGGGTCTGATTTGGAATTAATTTTCAGGGCAAAAGTCGTGCTTGTGTCAGCGCGTGTTTGGGATGCGGACCCGGATCCCTTTTACACCATTCGTGGGGTTCTAATACCTGCGATATGCGAATTGTTACCGACAGCGACCAGTTAACAGTAAATACTGTGATTTAAACTTTCACGATTTTTACTCATTATTATTCACAACGACGGGACTTAATCGCGTAAAATAAGTTTTAAATTCACCTCCGACGTTTCGAGGACGGCGTTGTCCCCGTGGTCTCGGAGAAGACTGGCTCAAGTTGACATCAACATCATCTTCTAGGCGCGCGAGTTTTTCGAACTACCATAGAGTAACTTATACTAGAGCGGTACTGTCATAGTAAATTTTGTAACCCCAGTAAATTCACTGCCATCTGTCGACACACTAAAACTAAAAATGAAGATTTATAAAAATACGATAAAATGTATTTAAATATGGATAAATGATTTTTTTTTATTTGCATTAATTATTTTTATGATTTTGACCCATGTTCTTTCACTGATATGCGTTAAAATTGTCAAATAACAAACGAAACCGTCAACGCCATCTATACGACAGTAGGCCAAAGCTAGTAGCGCCCTCTGAACGAGAATCAAATTTTCTTGATTTTCGAGGCACGTTTTTTCCTTAAACTGTATCCATCTATTACGGAGTTTTATCTATCTTTGGAACTACTCTCACTTGGTCTTGTTTATTAACTTGAACGTTTTGCGCACTAGGGATGTCACCGGGTCGACACACAACACTCACAATATGTCAACTTGAGCCAGTCTTCTCCGAGACCACGGGGACAACGACGTCCTCGAAACGTCGGAGGTGAATTTATAACTTATTTTACGCGATTAAGTCCCGTCGTTGTGAATAATAATAAGTAAATACTGTGATATAATTTTCTGCGCTAGTCGTAGACTTAGATATGTTATATCAGTCACTATGTCATGTCATGCGCTAGTCGCGAATATATGTCCTACAAGCCTCAAGCATTGTTTCATTTCTCAGACTTTGTTTTTAAATGAAAGCGTAACTTTGATTGTATCTTCTTCTTTATCCTTATACTCTTCTTTTTCTTTCTTGTTGTGGTCAACTGCTAACATCAGGCACAGATGTTGCTGTTTTACGATGTCCCGCCATATTCCGGCGGTCATTCTGGCTAACTTTAACTGAATGTTCCTTTCCTTTTGTCAAAGAGGATATAATAAGATAGAGCGGTACTGTCATAGTAAATTTTGTAACCACTGTAAATTCACTGCCATCTATCGCCATACTTTAAAACTAAAAATGAAGATTTATAAAAATACGACAAAATGTATTTAAACATGGATAAATTATTTTTTTATTTGCATTAATTATTTATATATGAGTTTGACCCATGTTCTTTCACTGATATGCGTTAAAATTATAAATAACAAACAAAACCGTCAACGCCCTCTATACGAGAGTAGGCCAAAACTAGTGGCGCCATCTGATCGAGAATCAAATTTTCGTGATTTTCGTGGCACGTTTTTTCCTTAGACTGTATCCATCTATTACGGAGTTATATCTATCTTTGCTTTTGTGTACACATGTTTAGAGTTATAGTCCAAATCTGAACTGTAAGTCATTAATGTAATTTATATAAATGTCTGTAACTTGTTTCGTGTGCCAAATAAATAAAATAAGTAAAAAACTCTTTCATTGGTCCTTCCATGGCAGATTTGATCTGGTTAGTCTATCACATAAGTGGTCTTTTAGGCGGTCTTGTTCCATTTACTCTACTCTGCACCTATTGTTTCGCCTCAAGATACAATCGATTGTATAGGAGCGGCTTTTCTCAGATCACAGAAAACATAATTACATAACTAGTTAGAGAGGTAGTATAGTGAAAACATATATTGTCAGGTAAATTTGGTGATATAAACGGGTCTACCGCAATTTAATTTTATATTTTCAACTGGGATGCACCAGATGTGGTCACGGATGGCTGACGTCCCAGCAAAATGTCAACGGAGATATGGCTAAACAACACTAATCTACCCGAAAAAAAGTTTATAAATTGTTCGGGGTAGACAAAGAAATTTCTGCTACCCGTTTATGTTCAATGTTTATTCAGTTTATTGTTTATGGCACGACACACTACCACACTCACACTATCCCCGCACACCGGTCCTAATAGTGTGTTACATTTGAATCACTGGTCCAGTGATCAGTTCTGTGTCCAGGTCTTTTGAAAATAATAGCATAACTTCGATTGCATGGAAGGGGCTTTTTGGTGACGGGTTCGAGTGACTCTTATTTAAACTACGGGACAGGGTACGTGCACAAAAAAATCATTGCCTTGAAATTGAGGGCTCACCGCGATTGCTAATAGAATTCATTGATGAAGACCCTTCTAATGGATCGTAATATAAATAATTTATTTGGGATGGGTCACTGATGTAATTTAGATCAACATATTTCGATCCATTAGAAGGGTCTTCATCAATGAATTCTATTTGCAATTATTGTTTTGATACGGACGGGGTAGTGATTCGATATTTTTTGTATAGAAGTCTTCTAGAAATCGATTTTCACTCATGTCATCTCTGATATGGGTATATTATGTAGTATCAATGCATTCAGTAGTATTGAAAATATTACAGGATATATATTTGTAATCTACTCACAAAGCCCTTTCATTTGGTACCCCACATGGTATGTTTAAAAAAAAAAACCGGCCAAGTGCGAGTCTGACTCACGCACCCCTCGGTACATCCTTACTTTTTAGCAACAGAAATACATCATCTGTGAAAATTTCAATTGTCTAGCTATCACGGTTCATGAGATACAGTCTGGTGACAGACAGACAGACGGACAGACGGACAGCGGACTCTTAGTAATAGGGTCCCGTTTTTACCCTTTGGGTACGGAACCCTAAAAAAGAACTTTGTACTGCCATGACGACACAGTAACTACCCCCACCATTTTCGCGCTTGTCATCTCATATATTACATTTAAAACTTTCGCGGTTTGAACACATATTAAATCACATTTAAAAACAGGTCTATCGCGAATTTATTTTGTTACCTTTACACAACAACAACAACACAACACACAACAACAACAAACACAACACAACAAAAACACACAACACACACAACAACACAACACAACAACAACAAAATAAATAATTGTAACAAAATAAATTCGCGATAGACCCGTTTCTAAATGTGATCTCATATATTTGTGTTCAGGACATCAAACTAAATGCATTGATACTATGTTCACCCATATCCGAGATAATAACATGAACGAAAAGTAGCTTAAAATCTGTTCCGCCGCCCTACTAAGGGGGTTATTACTAATAATCGTCTCAAAATCACCACGAATCGCTACATTGATAGGGTATACAAACTTCGACACAGTTTTGACCCATTTTTGGATAACGTCCATTGATGATCAGTGTTGATGTTACACATAAAAGGGGTTAATGGGGGTGGTGGGAAAATGGGGCTCAATTACCAAAGGATTGTAATGGTATTACGATAATAGTAACTTCCAGATCATTGGCACTCTTTTGATTGTCAACGCTTACCGAGCATCCATTGTTAGAACTAGCATAAACGTGACCTAAAACCTTGTAAAATTGTGTCTCTTTATTACAAAAACAAAATGACATAATTATAGATAAAATCGTTTATTTATATTTTTCCTCTTGTTTACATCGGTGATATTTGATGTCCTCCAATGTCTGTTGTCAGTCTCCTTGGTAGTAAAATAAATTAGTATCACTGTAAATCCGCAACATGGCATCGGGGCCCACTGACTATCAGTCCGCCGGACGATATCGGCCTGTCAGTTAAAACAAAAATTTGACAGTTCCGAACAACTGACAGGCCGATATCGTCCGGCGGACTGGTAGTCAGTGGGCCCCTTTATGCCAAATAAAATCTTGGCAACAATGTTAACTTCATTAAAAAATAAGAAATAAGCGGTTTTGACTTATTTACAATACTAGTGGTGGTAATTGCTATAACTGTTTCAAATTTTAGGTATCTATGTCAAACGGTCTCTGAGAAAAACGCATTTAACTGATTTGCAAGACCGAAGTGATCCCATAAGTGTTCCGTTTGTCAAAACAAAGTTTTGCACGGAACACTAATATCGATGGTAGAACGCTAACGATGAAGTTTTGAAGATTATGGTTAGAAATCATGCTCCGACGACAAACTTTTGCACTTTAATTAAAAAATATTGTTTCGTTTCGTAAATTGTGTTTAAATTGAAATATAACTATTCTTAGTTTGAAAGCGTGCGACATGAGGTAAATGAACCTAAGATAAACAGGTGGATGATGGCTGGACACCTGTACCTATATATTATTATTTAATAATAAAAAACAAATCATATTATGTTATGTTATAATGTCAAAATCAAATCATGATTTATACAACTACAAATTGAATTGTTCAGAACGCTTCCAAAGTAACGCACCGATAACCGATTGACGGCAACCAACGACAAAGATAGAAAATCTATGGAACGACAAGCACGCAGTTGTATATACTACAAATTCAAAATCAAAAATCATTTTATTACGTCTGAATAACAAGTCTTCATTGAAGAACCACTTAGGCATTGCTGTATTACCTGGAATGGAGCCTATACCTCAACAATAATAGGAAACGCAACTGCAATAGCAATAGGCAACTGCATTAAAAGCAACGGTATTGCGAGATTTACTCTCTGCTTAATGGCAAACACTGCACTGCACTTTTAATGGGTAGCTCGGAAAAGAGCAGCTCGCTCCTCATTATCTATTGTTAAAGACAATAGAATAATAAAGGCAGACAGTTCAGTAAGAATGGCATAATAATATTGATGTTCCGAACAAACAACAATTATGCTATAAGAACAAATTAAATTATTTTCTATGAAAATATTTTAATTTGTGGTTTTTCAAGTAGACACACTACTATTTAAACTATAAACTGAAATAAATATCATATACGAAGGAAAAATGACCAAAGCCTCCAGTGTCCAGAGCTGGAATCGAACCAGCGTACCCCGTTTACCGGACAGGTGCCTGAACCGCTCGGCTATCCGGTCACGGTGGCATTGGTCGAAATTTCCAAGTATATGACAATTCCCGAAGGCTTGTGGCGCCCCCTGGCCATCTCTAAGGTAGAACAGTATGGTTCGACCTTCTAACTGAATCAACTCAGGTGATTACGGGCTAGCGAAGAGAGATGGCGCTGCCATTAATACTCTAAGAACAAATTAAATTATTTTCTATGAAAATATTTTAATTTGTGGTTTTTCAAGTAGACACACTACTATTTAAACTATAAACTGAAATAAATAGTTAATAGTTAGTAGTGAATAGTTTTTTTCCTTCGTATATGATATTTATTTCAGTTTATAACAATTATGCTAGACAAAATCAGTGCTTTACGCGCGTTTACCTAAACGTCCATCAGAAAAAAAAATCATTACTAATTTAGTGAGTCTGTTTTCAAAAAAATTATCTGATAAAAGGTAAGATAAGAAGACGTGCTAATAGAAACCAGTACTTGTTATTTCAATTAGTTAACATAAGGTGTACAATTTCACCGACTAAATCTATCAATTTTACATTTTTGCGACTAAAATCGACACCGGCCTCTTAAGATGAAAGCAGTAGGTACCTATTTGATGACCTTTGTACTTTGGTAGTGACCCTGCCTAAGAAGAAGGAGGTCCTGGGTTCGTATCCTAGTAAGGGCATTTATCTATGTGTTTACCATAAATATAATAACACAAGCCCTTACTGTGGGATTATAATATTTATTTATTTATTATAATTCGTTGTTACAGGCTTAAGTTATGTTTAGCATGCTTAATCTTGTAATTTTACAATAAAACTTGTTAATTATTCAAAACGACCGGACTTAATTGCGTAAAATAAGTTTTAAATTCACCTCCGACGTTTCGAGGACGGCGTTGTCCCCGTGGTCTCGGAGAAGACTGGCTCAAGTTGACATCAACATCTTCTAGGCGCGCGAGTTTTTCGAACTACCCGCACTTGGTCTTGTTTATTAACTTGAATAAAACTTGTTACCTAAATATGGGTCACTGGGTCCAAAGGGCCGCGCTTCAACCACGAAAAGTACAACCAACCTATCGACTTGTAACGATTACCGAACAAGATTTTTTACTTAACTTTGCACTATGATAAGTTAAGCCAAGGTTTATGGGTATTGAAATGTAGGTCGGACTTTAGATGAATAATGATGAGATGACGATGGTGTAAATCGTGTAGAAGGTACCTAGACTAAGAGCTGGCGCCAAAAATCACTTGACTTTCGAATAAAAATTATTTAGTTATGTTTTATATTTTGACATGTTTCTGGATTAGATACAATGGGGTTGGCAACTGTTAAAGGTTTGCAGAGATGGCGCCATCATAGCTTGCCCCTTTTTCGCTTTACGGGCTGGCAGGGCATTAAAAAAACAAAAATTTGACACTATTCTAGGGATTGACAGGGCAAGCTATGCTGGCGCCATCTGCTAATTATTTCGACCGGCCAACCCCATTATGGCAATTTAACTGATCATTGATCAGTCTAAAAGCATTTAACAGCAATGTATTGAGAAACAGAAGACAAGTACAATTTCATTAGCTTTTCGGATCATATAAAAAATAAATTTAATAATATAATAATATTATTATTTCAGCCTTACGTGCCACTGCCTAGTAGGTAGTCAAGGGCATAAATATATATACATTCCCAAAGTTTCAAAAATATGTGCACGCTCTTACACCTTAGACAATAAAGTCGTGTTCACATATTTTTGAGCCTTTTATCTGGATCGATATTTTTGCCTTCGGCTGTACAAGTGCCCACGCTGACCCAATCCCAGTGGGCTGAGTAATGAGCTGATGTATGCAGGTTTCCTCACGATACTTTCTTTTGCCGAAAAGCAGTACCTAGTCAAAATATCACACTATAACAAGATAATTAGTTAGAAAAATTAGCTGATTGTAATTCTTCGCGGAAAATGAACATCCAAATCCATACTAATATTATAAATGCGAAAGTCTGTCTGACCGCTGAATCGATTTAGATGAAATTTGGCATAGAGATAGGTTGAGTCCCTGAGAAGGACATAGGATAGTTTTTATCTCGAAAATCATCCCTTAAGAAAGTAAAAAGCGGGGTAGAATTGAGATAAATAATGAAGTGCCTGCTAATTTGTGTGCAACGCTCAAATTGAATGATTGCTATGAGAATTTTTCCAGGCGCTACTATACTTACTTTAGCTGCTGTTACTAAGTCCACGCAGACGAAGTTGCGGGCAAAAGCTAGTTAATAATATAATCATCAAGTTAAATAAATTTATACAGACATATCCTAATACATATTTCATATTTATTTTTCCATAATGAAACCAAGCCGCGAGCGCTCGTATTCCGTCGCTGAGTGACGGAGTGCGAGTGAACGAATGAAGAAATGTTCGTTTTGAAGTGAACGAGCGACTGAATTGTATTCATTTTATTTGCGAGTCTAATCCTCCGTCGAGCCTAAATAACTTGACCTTAAGGCGCCTGGAATCCTAGCATTTTTTTGACGGATTAATTAATGCCGTAACGTAAGGTAGAAGGTACCTACAAAAAAAGTTCTGATGGCCAAATAATTAACTAAATAAATAAATCTTATAGGACATTTTTTATTTAAATTCAAAATTGACATACAGGCCAATTCGAACGCTCACTGATATCAGAATGATATCTAAAAGATATAATTTAGCTATCGTGCGTCTTGCTCCCGCTAATAAATATCTATGGACGATAGATTGTGAAGAATTAATGACTGTAAAGAATAACGCATGTGATAAAATTCAGCTGTGAGGAATTCATATTGTGCAGAATCGCGAATAGGAAGAAACAATAATTTAATTCAATTCAATTATTTATTTCAGGCAAATGCCCATATAATTTGTTAGTAATACAATTAAATTAATCTTAATGTGCTAATGTTAGTAAACACACATTAAATTACAAATAAAAATATATATCACATTTAACTATTTACATAATGAAGACTGCCACATTCCAAACACTACTGCTGTACATGCAACAGCATCCAGTGGTGTTGGAACGGGCAGTCTAGCCTCTTGGCCAGCACACGCAACAGACTGTTGGAGCTACCGCGCAACCTCCGCATCAGTGAGGCAGTACGCTTACACATTATGGCCTGGAATCCATCAGTTCGAGCCTCCGCAAACATACCTGATGCACTGCAGAAGCGCGGCAGACCCAACAGTACCCTAAACCCATTATTATATTGTACTCTCAGGGTGTTGAGAGTACTCTGCGTATATCTTACCCACAGGCTGCACGTGTAGAAGCTCTGGCAGTAGGCCTTAAACAATGGCATTAACATCGAATAATCCAACTAAATGACATCATAAATTTATCATTCTGATGTCAGTGTACGTTCGAATTGGCCCGTAAGTAAAGCGTTAGGAATGATAACAGAGCGAGCGGCAGGCCCTAATCTACTTGTCTGCATGCCAAACATAAAGCAATCAAAAAGTGAATTTCACAGAAAAAGGGAATATGAAAGGCATTTATACGAAATCATCTCCAAAACAAGCACTTGTGGCGCAAGTTATAAGCGCCCAGCGAATACAATAGTTCTTCAAATGTAACTTGATGTTGACGGCCATGACAAAATACATGATAAGTTTATTCGCTGCACTGATCGTCATTATATCTGCACAATGATTTCAAAAGTAAAGATAGGCAAGTTCATATAATTCCGACCGAACATTCTCGTGCCTGGGTGGAATGCTAAAACGCGATTGGTTGATGAGTTCGCATCATGCGCGCAATTGGTTGCAACTAGTTACGTTAGACTGCATGATTGGCTCGAATTCGTGCGTGACACCCAAAATGACAAAGTTCAGCGTTCACCGTCACCATTCTTAGTGCCCGTAAGGGCCCGTCTTTACGAATAAATATTAAGTCAATGCACATGTATTTCATAAGTACGAGTACATTAGGACGGTGAACGGTGATGCAAAAACGCCTACCGAAAAATATACAGTTTATTAAAATGGGCATAGGCCTTTTTTATATAGAGGGGAAAATGCTTTTCGCATACCACCCAGGCGCGGGGACGGGCCTGGGATGGTTATGTGGGACTCCCGTATAGGCTCATGAGACCCACGGTTTACCCACTAAAAACCCCTCTTGACCGCCTCAGGGCTATAAGGCGAGGCCGCAGGAACACTGGTAGCACTCTTCCGCAGCAAAATGGCCATAGGCCTATCTTTATCGCTCTTGCAATAATATTTGAGTGACCGAAGACGATACACAACAAACTTTCGGTGTTAGCGGTAGAGGGGCGCCTCTCGAACTGTAAAGCGAATTCGCTCGAAAGGTTATTGTAACACGGATATGTATTATAAGTTTAAGTAAGATAAGTTTGCAATCATGTTCTTGTCTCTGAGATAGTAAAGTAACGCTTTGCTGTGCCCAAAAGTAGTAAGTAGGTAGCCTAGAGAAACGTAACCTAGGAACATACATCCCTTACTGAAACCAGTAAATACAAAAAATATTTGCATCAAAGCACTTCCGATTAAATACCTCATTTGGATCGTTTGGGAGGTTTTAAAACATTTTTATCCAACTGGTTATTTTTACTCGTAGATACTGAATATCACGCCGGCGCTAATGAATTGCACCGCCCGCACTACTCTGTAGAACGCGACTCACTTGAAGGGCCAAATTGAGTTATTTATCCACGAAATTCCTTTCCTCCGGGCAAGCGAGAAGGGGGGGTCTCGCTTGCCCCGGTATCCCGGTACTCTTGTGCCCCGGTACGGTAGCAATTCACGGTGGACCTAATTGGCTGCAAATATCCGGTTCACTTTGTTTTTTAAAGTTTTAATCCGTAATTAAATATTAATTTAAGTTAAGAATATTCTATCATTTCCTTAAACTATGCGTTAAGCCGTTAACAACTCCAAACTTTGATTAATGGCACGTGGTTACATCAGAAACTCGCACTTTTAGTGCATTTACAAATGTGCAACTCGCTTATTAGTGCTGTAAAAATATTGGTATCTTCGAGCAAGACGGATTGCAAGTTATCATCATATCAATGTCGTATCAATAACCGACTTTCAAAACTCGAATGCTGTTTCAGATTGTTCTCTCTCCCTTTACGGCCCGGCCACGACATCTCGCGTCGGCGGCAGCGGCGAGCGGCGGCAATAGGTGGGAACAAAAGGTCCAATCTCTGTGTCCCGCTCCAACCTATGGCCGCCGCTCGCCGCTCGGCTGCCGCCGCCACGCGATGTCGTGGCCGGGCCGTTAAGGGGTAGAAAGGGGGCTGCTGTATACTATAGCATAGAGTAACTTATACTAGAGCGGTACTGTCATAGTAAATTTTGTAACCTCAGTAAATTCACTGCCATCTGTCGACACACTTTAAAACTAAAAATGAAGATTTATAAAAATACGATAAAATGTATTTAAATATAGATAAATGATTTTTTTATTTGCATTCATTATTTTTATGATTTTGACCCATGTTCTTTTACTGATATGCGTTAAATTTTTTAAATAACAAACGAAACCGTCAACGCCATCTATACGACAGTAGGCCAAAACTAGTAGCGCCCTCTTAACGAGAATCAAATTTTCTTGATTTTCGAGGCACGTTTTTTCCTTAGACTATCCATCTATTACGGAGTTATATCTATCTTTGACTAAAGTGACTAGTGAGAGGGTTGAGAGACAAAGCAGCTTATATATGTATGATAAAATTAACTCTGCATCGTCTGATACGAAATTTACATACTCTACGTGACTGTAAGAACTACAAAAAGTCAAAGTTGAGTCATGAGTCATGTCAACATTGGTTATTTTACGGTTTAATACACGTATTATCAGTCACTCGCGCGACATGTTTCGGAGAGCCTGGGTATCCATTTTTAAGCAATAAAGGATGAGTTATGCTAGAACGGCCCGCGGGTCCAGGCCGAGGCTACCGACACTTCGTTTTGTATGACAGGTGACTACGTGATGCTTTCTATAGGAAAACAAGTGCCCGGACCCGGCCCCTTCTAAAGTGAGTCATCCTTAACGCTGTCTAATCAGTGGTCGCGAGTCTATTGTCACCGCTCATTATCAATTAGCTTAAAACTACGAAAAGTATTCATGGAGTGAATCAAAAGAATGTCGTTCCATCTCCTCATCGCTCAAGACACTCTAAAGTCCATTACATTACATTAAGCACCACTTTAATGGCTCTAGAGGCAGACAATTACTTATTCCTGAGACTCCATTAGCCTGTTTTGCTATGGACTAAGTATTTATTCTACAGATCTGATGTCGATTGATTTTAATTACGGATTCTCATTACTGAATACTTATTCAGTCCATCAGTCAGTCATGTCACGTCCATTTATGTAATAAGTTGACGTTCATCATAATATGTCCTGTATTTTTTCCTTTATTTATATTTGTTCTTTAGGATAGGCATTTTTACAATACAGGTATGAAATGAATCACAATAAGCATTAAAAATACATATCATGAACATATAACAAAAATACCAATTCCCGATGCACAAATTCAGGCTATTTAAAGAAGTTATAATTCTTCAATAAAAGTTTTGATTGGCTAAATAAATAAACTGGCTAGCTTATCTACCGTGAACGGGAGGCGATTCGTAGGTATAATTCCGAGCTCGTGCATAGAGTTCCATAGGCCTATTAGTCTGCCATATTGGCTAAATTAATAGTGAAACCTCTTGCGCGGCGTTACAATAAGTACAGGCTGAAATTTTAAGTTTTAAGCACCGTTCATGACTTTATAGGTCATACCGAGCAACTTTTATTATGGGACCAATGCCGAAATCGCGAAAAAAATGGCTATTTCATACATTCCGGCTGATTTGCCGCCGCTGGCTTCTATGTGGGACATCCAAAAAAAATCGCGTTTTCTGCATTGGTCCCATAATAAAAGTTGCTCGGTATGACCTATAAAGCCACTACGCAGTTAGAGTATTGGCTAAAATTTCACCCTGTATTTGACGTTGTAAACATTCATCCTGTAGGTACAGTAGTAAATAAGCTTCGGGTCTATTCTATCCTAAACTTGTAGCTGATATTGTAATTTGAATATGGGAAGCCTATTTACGGCAAGTAATTTGATTATACCAAACCAGAACAACGCTTCATTATGGGCATATCATATTGTAAATCCTAACTAAGTACATTCTGGCATTATTTACATAATGATTATAGGTAATCGCACGCAGATACGACTAATTAATCTAATTAGTTGTTAAATCTATGAATTTGCCTGAAAATTATATTTGATATTTTGAATAAAAAAACATACTTTCTTTAAATGTCAGCTCGAAGAGATCCATTATCCATTGTATCTCTGTATTATGTACCTGTTTCACGGGCAGAATCCTCATTTAGCTTGATTATGACTACTGAAAATAACTATTTCACCACACCAGCTCGTAAAGGCTCACGTGATTGTTCAAAAACTGATAAGAAAGTTGCATTTTATCCACAAGTGTGGCAATCAGCACATCGCAAAGAAAGAGACCTCTCTCTTTCTTTGTTTGACCACCAGGTCGACGGTAGAGTATCATGCGCGACAAGTGGATGAACACTGTCTGCGAGGACGCCCACGACGAAACGAACGACGAAAGATCCCAGATGTCAAAACAGACAACTCAAAACAGAGTAGCTTGGCGCAGAAAAGAGTGAGGAGGCCCGACCCCAAATAAAGGGAACAGGGAAAGAAGAAGAAAAAGTCGCGCATGATACTCTCGAGCGAGGCTCGCTTGCCCGGGTTCAGGACGAGGAACTTCTTTAGTAAGTTTTCGCAGTCCGTTGACATGTGGAACAGTATTTTGTAATGTACACACATTATCTATTAGTAGTGCTTGTACATGTTTGTGACAATCATTATTACGCGTATGCTCCATTAAGTGTATGGCGAAGACACAGACGCCGATTGATTTATAATAAGATGCAAATTTTGAATTGTTTAACCTTCGTGCCTTGAATATTAGCCGAGCGGTTTAACAACAAAACAACTGTGCCCATTGTAAAATAACTATTTTATATTCTATTCAGTTTCGCTACAGCTCTGGAGCCTGATACAAATTGTTATGATTTTACTGATTTAAACTTTCACGATTTTTACTCATTATTATTTACAACGACGGGACTCAATCGCGTAAAATAAGTATTAAATTCACCTCCGACGTTTCGAGGACGGCGTTGTCCCCGTGGTCTCGGAGAAGACTTCGTGGTCTTCTACGTCGGAGGTGAATTTAATACTTATTTTACGCGATTAAGTCCCGTCGTTGTAAATAATAATGTTATGATTTTTTTCAACAGGTTTTTTATGCGACCTATTTAGATCGTGTTGGTGATTGGTACGTATCTTACGTACGACTCACCTCATTTTGCATGCGCCAATCAGCGTGAGCGATTTTCAAAGTTGTATCAAAACAAGATCAAAACCGTAATAAGTAGTTAAATCTGAACCGGGCTCTGGAACTCTCATTTACCTTCATTACAACTCCTGAAAATATTATCACCAGTTATATGTAGCTACCTAGCATAACTAGCCTTGTACTCTGTACTAGAGTACACTCTTGTACAGAGTAATGTAATTCTAGTAGTAGTAGTAAATCACTTTATTGTACAAAACAAAAATTGTTAACTGAAATAAATATCATATACGAAGGAAAAAATGACCAAAGCCTCCAGTGTCCAGAGCTGGAATCGAACCAGATTGGATTTTATTTCAGTTTATAGTTTAAATAGTAGTGTGTCTACTTGAAAAACCACAAATTAAAATATTTTCATAGAAAATAATTTAATTTGTTCTTAGAGTTAAAATTGTTTACATGAAATTCATATAAATTAGGTACAAAGGCGAGCTTATCCCTATAAGGGATTTCTTCCAGCTAACCTTAGAGTAAATGAGTGGAAAATTCGAATTAGATAGATAGACAAACTTACAGAACGTACTATAATATTTAAAAAGGAAAACAACAATATTTTCTACGAATAACTAAAATACATCAATAGTAATTCTCCGTTTATTTTCGGGCCGTGAAGGTAAAACGAAAACGTAAAATGAAATGCAATAATTTATTAATGCATGTGGAGAATAGGTTACATAGTAAGCTTAAATTACTACTCTAGTAGTCTCACCAAACTACGTTTTCAGGCGTACAATACGTTTCAGGACACGGTAACAGAATTGTCGTTATTGCTTTCAAAGCGAAATCCATCAAACCTATCAGCTTTGTGGGAACGTTTCGGTGACACAAACTGGTATATTTAAACGGTGTGGAATGCTCACAAGATTTGTCTTGTGTGCTGTGGGATATATCGTAATAGGTACAGTCGAGTCCATAATCATCTTTACAAGCCACTGAAATTCCAAAAAATATTAAAATGTTTTACGCTTACTTCCGAATCGGTATCTAGATGTTATGTTAATATAAATAAAAATAGACCCAAAGGCGACCGGCCTAAGTCCCTCACGGACCCGGGCACGGACCGTGACTAAAAGCGGCCCGTGACGTGACGAATTTTCCGTCGGTTTAAGTGTCGGCAAGTGCCTCGGTTACTCTATTATTTGCAAACAGAATTCTAACTAGTGGGAGTGTTTCATGTTTACGTTTCGTTTCACGACTTATAAACAAAATTAAGATGGCACTTGGGAATAGAAGGGGAATACATGACATTGAATGTCGTTACGTATAACTATTATTTGTTCGTCAGGGTAATAATTTTGAAAGTTTAATGCCTATTTACCTTAATGGCTGATTTGATATACTGATCTAATTACACCTTATTGGGTAGTTTTAAAGGAATCAACCTGCGGAAATATACTTTATAACGTTTTCTTCATTTTCTTGTTCTATAATATGTTTTATTGAAACTGTTTATAGACTTTGTTTCTTTTTGTATGTCGGTTGCTTCCGCAAAAGTGTAAATGCCGAAACTGGTCGATTTTGTATAAAGGCGCGAAATTAATGAAGCCTACCAAAAGGACAAAAGGCTCAGCGGAGGCGAAAACAAAAGATAGAACCTTGTAAAACAACATGTACCTAACTCTTTCTTTTACACCCGTCTAAGGTTTTCCAGTTTTTGTTACGTATACCGAAACAAAGGGGGTCTATTCTAATTTAACAATTTGTTATGCTTTTGAACTGGTTTTTAATTTGTAATTTACCTATTTGCTAGAATTATGCTTAACACAGATGTTACATAGAAATATTAGTCCAGCACAATTCTGCCGACTTACAGTGTCCAAATTTTACTATAAATACTTAATTACTAACATGCATTTACATTTCATAGATTAATTATTACTCAATAACAATGGACCCGGAGCAAAACACGGTTTACGCCACAAGGGCGTTCCGGTCAAACTCATTTCTTCAACCAGAAACGTCACTTTTGCCACTTATATGTAGATCATATCCATAATAACTCCAGATCAAATTCATAACAATGAGAATACGCCTCCTGGACATTTGGTGGCAAAATAAATAATCTTAACAACCTTAAAATTTTATATAAGTATTAAAATATAGTGAGATATCATTATTATTTAACTTTAGATTATATTCGTACGGTTGGGACTTATACAACTGTGACTGAATTATTGAAATGTACAGGCCAAGTACCTTAAATACCTATATATAATTAACACACATACGGCCTCATTGCCTAGTCGGTAGCCTAAGTCACCATGACTCCGAGGCT
Organism: Cydia strobilella; assembly: GCF_947568885.1. Lineage (NCBI taxonomy): Eukaryota > Metazoa > Arthropoda > Insecta > Lepidoptera > Tortricidae > Cydia > Cydia strobilella. The sequence goes on from NC_086052.1 coordinate 18,205,781, forward strand.
GGCAGACCAGGGTTTCATTTGATACGAAATGGATATAAAGTATGTTATTGTTATCATATTTTCAAAATCGGAATCCATCCTTGGTTCCTAATGTCCTGAATAATGTATGACCGTTACACCCCCAGTAGCATTTATACGTCATTATGACGTCAGCGACATTTTGCTACCTGGGACAGTCGGGAGTCATTCGTTTAATGACAAACTATTAGTTTTAATACGCGCCATTTTGTGGTATCTTGTTGTCAGCTTTTGCGTAAACATGTAACATTGTAAAGGTCTTGGCGCAGGTTTATTATAAATATAGATCGACCAGCTATTTTTGTTACAAGAAAATTCTGGGAAGTATAAAATCTAGGTGTTATCTTCAGACATCATTGTATTTTATGTCAAATATTTTTATTCATTTCTTTCATATTGAATTTGGTTTTAGTAAATAAAACACAGGCTCTTTCCTGGAGGCCGGTTGTGATTTAACAATATGTTATAATTGTGAACAGGTTTTGACATGACCTTGACGATCGTCTTGATGATGGGCGCGCATCTCACGTACGACTATCACTCCATTTCACATGCATCAATCTGACATTTCACATGCAAGTATCTGAATGAGGTCGCATCAAAATAAGATCCTAACCATAACAAATTGTTCCCTAAATCTTTGTTTTAGTGCTGGTTAGGGTAGAAAAAAAACCGGCCGAGTGAGAGTCGGACTCGCGCACCGAGGGTTCCGTACTTTTTAGTATTTGTTGTTATAGCGGCAACAGAAATACATCATCTGTGAAAATTTCAACTGTCTAGCTATCACGGGTCATGAGATACAGTCTGGTGACAGACAGACAGACGGACAGCGGAATCTTAGTAATAGGGTCCCGTTTTTACCCTTTGGGTACGGAACCCTAACAAGCTCTTTTCTGTACTCTTGCAAATTATAATAAACTTAACTTGAGAGCAGCCCCTCGGTCCACGGCACGTTTTGTTCTTCAGCAAACTTTGTTCAGTCAACTACTGCAGCGTAATCTTTTCTAATGGAGCCTGCACTCGGGCTTTTATTTAAAAGATTAAAATTCGCGAAAGGCTTTGATGAATAAAATAAATACTGCGAAGCTTGAAACCAGCACATTAAAATACCAATTAGTATTTCAGAGACTTTCGTTCTTGAGAAACTGATAAAACAGTTGCATTTTATCCACAAGATAGGCAAAGTAATTTGAAAGAAATTTTGAATTGTGTTCTTATGTTAGCTGATGGAATTGACTTGTGATGATTTTGAACAATACGTTTTTAGGTACATAATAGCGTTCATTTGGATTACATTTGTAATGTTAAAAATTGTTTTACTGTAGCAAAGTTTGTTTTTTTAACGAAATGTTTCCATTCTGTCTTTACTGACCTATTTAAACCTTTCCACTGCGGCGGAGATAAGCGGAGATGAGAGGAATAATCAACATCTGTTCTCCGCTGTGCTGGATTATGCTCGTCTCTGCCTTAGTGAAAAGGTAGCCTGAAGTCTCCAATCTGTATTAAAAATAGTCCGACCTTCAGTACCGTTTTCGGGCGCCTTTTCGTTGAACGTTGACGCCCCGGGGTGCCGGTGTCGACTCGAGTCTGGATATTTCGTAAACAAGCACAAACAACAAAATCTTGGCAGCAAATTCACCGTGACATAGCAAAAATATTTTTCGCCAAAATAGCATCCCTAAAAAGTGATTTCTACCAGACGTCTCAACAAACCACCAGCATAGTACATAAGTACCTAATCATATCTGGCTTTCGGTAATGGATAAGTTTGAAAACCCCGGAGAGTGTCGTAATAAAAAGAGGCCTTCAAGCTGTATACGTGTAATACGTGTTGCATATAAATTACATGTTGGAAACAGATTACATCCCACAGATTCTTCTTCGTAGTCGTCACACTACATCAGAGTGGTTGTGGACACAAATGGAACACAGTTGCATAATCAACAAAAGTCTTTTTTAGGTTAGGTGTGTGTGCTTGGTTTGCTCTGGTCGCGGAGGCGTAAGTGGTAAGCGGGTTAAGGGAACGCAAGGTACTAGTATAGGTATAAATTTCGATTTCTCGAAGCACAAACATGCAATTGGTGTAAACCGTTCTTGTAAATAAATAAAATAATAATAAAATAATGCAATGTTAGTGGATAATAGGCATAGTATAAAATAAGATACTAAAATATGCCGACAGCTCATTTAATTGTATACCACGTCACTTTATTGCGCAGTATATAATATATAATAAATATATACCCTACTGTGTTGTATTCCAGCCGGTGTGTAAGGTTTACCGAGGGTGCGGAGTGTTAGGGTCGGCAACGCGCATGTAACACCTCTGGAGTTGCAAGCATCCATAGGCTATGGTGACTGCTGCTACCATCAGGCGGGCCGTATTGTTTGCCACCGACGTAGTATTAGAAACAAGCATTAACCACAGTTCAAGATTATCACCTACTAAAACTAAATTTTGTTGGCATTTTAAACTTGTCAAATTGTACCTAAATGTCTGCTTTTACAGCTATCATATATTTGAGCGCGACTACACAATTAAATCAAAATATGTTTTGATCGTGATGCGTCAACGTACCATCTAGAGGGCGTGATCGAACTCCACCGTCATACATATTTAACCCGGCAACGGGAATAAATCAAAATCCCTTGCAGAGTGAGGCTTAAAGCTGAGATATGAGCTATTTTCCTCATGCCCTCGCCTCAAGGTAACCCGTATAATTAGACTCCGACATCCGAAACTTTTTTGACAATTTTAGGATAATATCTCCGTCCCGCTCACGGGGGCGACTCCTAAAATTAGTCCGATAAGGACAACTGCAGCTTAGGCGAAAAATCCTGCTCGGTTTCATAGTCGACTTTTTCCTCCTCCACAACTTAGCCAATCGTAGCGAAATTTTAGCTCTGCAATTAGCTGACCAAGGGCGGGTTCATATCCAGCATGTTGTACTCGCACCTTTTTCATTACACACTTTAACCCTTAATACATAAGAACAACTTTACTGTAAAAAGTAATGAAATACACGCATTTGTATTTATATTTTGTATTTGTAAATTTAAATGGTAATTAAATTATGTGTCGGACTGTTTTGCTTTTTGGTCTAATTGATATCATGATTTTTTTTTATGAAATAGGAGGCAAACGAGCAGACGGATCACCTGATGGTAAGCGATTATCGCCGCTCATGGACACCCGCAACACCAGAGGGGTTGTAAGTGCGTTGCCGGCCTTTAAGATGGGAATACGCTCTTTTCTTGAAGGTTTGAAGGTCATATCAGTCCGGAAATATCGCAGGCGGCAGGCAGAATACCATGTGTTTCTTTGCGGCCTAGTAAATTAGGCCGTTTATGCGATGTTTGAAGTGCTCTAGCGCTTAAAAAAAAACAGTCCGACACAGATATTGATTATGATAATCTCTGTTGAAAAAAATCATTGTTTGGCCCTAGGCCAAAAACGAAAACAGTCGAGTAGTATGACGAAATAACCACTGGTCTTGACTCTTAATGCTTAGTAATTATATAGTCTGGCCAGCGACTTTTATCATAATAAAAATATGATAAATAGGCAAAATTGTTCAGCCCACGACTGTGTAGAATAAGTACGCCTAGTTACACCCTTAGTTATTTTTGCATTTATAATATTATTAGGGTTTTTAGAAAACAGGAGCCATATTTAACAACTTGTCACGGTTTTGAAATTATACTGGTTTTGATACGACTTTGACGATAGTCTTGGTGATTGGCGCGTCCCTTACTCACAACTTTACTTCATTTCTCATGCCCCAATCACCGTGAGCGATCTTCAAGATCAAATCAAAATGAGATCGAAACCGTAAAATCTGAATCTGGCACCTGTATACATACAGGAAAGAAGTTGCGATGTTTAAAGCTCTAATATGCCTCCCAGGGCATGTGTACCTGTGGGTGTATCTCAGGGATTACTCTATGATGAACGCTGTTACGCTTGAGCTCTTCTGAGCATTATAAATGAGAGTGGTTTTGTCTTTAGGAATATGGAATTAATTGGGCAAATACTGTTTTACTGCTGGTTATAAAAGAGAAAGGATAATTCAGAAGTTATAACTGTTTAAAGTACCGGCCAGAATACATATTGTCTCTTTTTTATGTCTAGGAAAAAATATAATTACCTATAGAATTTGCTTTCACGGGCGAGACCAGCGAATATATCCAACATACTTCATAAGTACCTTAGAGGAGCCTTCCTATAGGGGTTTTTGTATATTTCTGTAACGTTTGATCCGTTCATTCAACTTATTATTGTGAATACTAATTTTATTTTTATTTTATTCTTAAGAATTTGAATGACTTGTAAAATGTATTTTATTTTACCAATAAAGATCTGTATATCTGTATATATCTGTTTCTGCTTAATACAAAATTAATTCATGTTTTTAATTATTATTCATTATTTATTGTTCGTACATAATGAGTAATGACATATTTCGTGCAACTTCGTCTTAATGTACTATTTTTGAAGTATTAAAATGTCGTTTTTAGGGTTCCGTACCTAAAGGGTAAAAACGGGACCCTATTACTAAGACTCCACTGTCCGTCTGTCTGTCACCTGGCTGTATCTCATGAACCGTGATAGCTAGGCAGTTGAATTTTTTACAGATGATGTATTTCGGTTGCCACTATAACAACAAATAGGTATATTAAAACAATAGATAATGGTACGGAACGTCCAGAGTCCAACTCGCACTTGGCTGTTTTTAGGGTTCCGTACCTAAAGGGTAAAACGAGATCCCAGTACTAAGACTCCGCTGTCTGTCGGTCTGTCTGTCTGTCACAAGGCTGTATCTCATGAACCGTGATAGCTAGACAGTTGAAATTTTCACAGATTATGTATTTCTATTTCACAAATACTAAAAACAGAATAAAACAAATATTTAAGTGGGGCTTCCAAACAAACAACTTTTTTTTTCCTGTTTCTTGCGTAATGGTACGGAACCCTTCGTGCGCGAGTCCGACTCGCACTTGGCCGGTTTTTTTGTGCAATTGATCGCTATTAGAATAAATTAACATTGTGTTTTAATGTATTTTAAAACACTTCAACTTACTCAACAAAACTCAAATGAAAAAATAATTAAAATAAAACTATAGGTACGAGTAGGTAAGTACTTCGATAATTTAACATTAAGATTTTCTAGTAAATGTCTTTGAGAAAATCCAGTTCTTGTTCAGCTTAGCGAAGCTATTAAAAACTCTTTTAAACTTACACAATCTTCTTAACAAATTTAAAATTGCGTCTGTTTCTGAGAGCAGGTAAAATCGAAAGAAAATTGTTTTTTATAGTACATTGTAAACGGGGTCATTTTCTTTTATCCCTACTAATATTATAAATGCGAAAATAATTCTGTCTGTCTGTCTGTTACCTCTTCACGCTTAAACCGCTGAACCGACTTAAACAAAATTTTGTAGATGCTGATATTTTGAGGCCCGGGGTATATAGTTTTGTCAATCGTCATCATCATTCCACTAGAAGGTAGTTTTAAATATTTTCGTAATTTAAGCGATAGGTACTGATGTCTGTATCTGGTCGCCAAGTGTCAGTTTTACCAGAATATCCCGCTTATAAAAAACGCAGTCATGTTCTTAATCTAAAAATATTTTTTAAGGCCTGTAATTTTTCTTTGGTCTAACAATAAATGAATTTCTAACTTTTGAAAAACCTTTTGGAATAACCCCAACACCTCATATCTCAGTTTCTAATTCTATGGCCGTCCCAACTATTACGATATTATGACTTAGCTCCTTTACATTAAATTAAAGACTCTTTTAAGACCATTACGTTGAAACTGCTTACCATCAGGCGGGCCGTATGCTTGATTGCCACCGACGTGGTATAAAAAAAAAAAAAAAAAAAAAAAAAACGCGGACAAATTATATGGTTTTTCACATGAAAAGGTACCATAAGACAACTGCATAAAGCATAGTTTTGTGTGGAAAGCCAAATATAAGATCTTTAAGCGACAAGGTGTCCTTTCACATGGCTTTCGCGAGAAAATTGAATGTAGGTATTTGCTCACGAGGATTCGATTTAAGATCACCTTTTACAAGATATTGCGTTTGTCGACCTGGGCACAGATTACAGTGTACACATAGATATGCCACTGTCGAATAACCGTCGATCAGCCCAGGGTGGTTTAGCAGTCAGGAAGTTAGCCGAGTAAGATGAAAACGCCGCCGGTTCGACTCCGGCCTCGGCCACCGGAGGGCTTGGTTTTCTTTAGTATATGTGACGTCTATTTCAGTTTATAACTGCCAGCCCAGATTATTATTACCTTGGGTCGCCATAGATATACGTTGAATCCTATGTTTAAGCCAAAGAGGATATAATAAGATAGAGCGGTACTGTCATAGTACATTTTGTAACCACAGTAAATTCACTGCCATCTATCGACACACGATTAAAACTAAAAATATCAAAAAATGTATTTATGTACGGATAAATGTTTTTTTTTATTTGCATTTATTATATTAATTACTTTTATATGATTTTGACCCATGTTCTTTAAGGCGGTTCCCTGAGCCAGAAGGCGAAAAATCTCCTTATATGATCCTGTTTTCCTAAGAGGCGTTGATATTCGTAGACGTGGAAAAAATATATGTAGTTTTTTACTATATTATCTTTAACAACATAGCTTCCGATACACGAATTATGACACTTCGCTCGATACAAATAATTCCCAAAGTAACCTCTAACTCGGACTTTTAATCCTACTTTACTCGGTTATTTATTATGTGATACTATAAACAAAAAAAAATAAGAAAAAACAATCTTAACATAAATAGTAATTTCATAGCTTTAGAATTTCTATATTGTAAGGTAACGTTTTTAAAATAAATAAAAACCGACAAAATTCGATCAAAATTGACACTTGGCGCGTATGTTCTTTCCTGTTCTTTCTTGCGAAATGTGACAAAGACAGCGGCAAACCGATGGAACGGCCTTAACGGATATGCGTTAAAATTATAAATAACAAACGAAACCATCAACGCCCTCTATACGAGAGTAGGCCAAAGCTAGTGGCGCCACCTGATCGAGAATCAAATTTTCGTAATTTTCTAGGCACGTTTTTTCCTTAGACTGTATCCATCTATTACGGAGTTATATCTATCTTTAGTTTAAGCTAAGTTGTTCGGAGTCTCGTTAGGAATAGTGAACGTTCCTACTATTTTAGTTGCATGGAATAGATTGGTAGCTAAATCATTACCCAGGCTACCTAGGTAAATATACATCAATGGCGTTATTTTTATTTCTAAAGACGATTTTAAGTGTAAATCTGATTCTAGTGAGACTCAGTACATCCAGTCCAGCGGACTCTACTGTTTTGTATCCTATAGAATTTGATAACGTAAAGTTACTAGTCAGTTCCAACTTTAAAACGTCTTCGTTCAAAAAAGTATTTTATTATGAGTTAAGTGTGTACATATATCTTTCTTGTGGATATCATAAAATAAATATCATTGAAAGCCTAACTTTCTTGCCGGGTAGTTTAAGGCATGTTCCAGTTAAAAACTGAATGATTAAAGCCTCAGTAAATTCCTTTATTTTCGTATTATCCATAAACTGGAATGATGCCAGTTTGTTCAAACGTTTTTGAGCCACTTAGTAGGTATTTTAAGTATGGTATGTCTGATAGTAAATAATCTGTAGCAAGTTGCACCCGGGCTCAGAACAAAGTAATATCACAGTAATATTACTGCATTAACTGCAAAGGCCAGAGTTCACAGAGGCATCGTCCTAGCTATAGCAGCTAGGTATATTATAAAGGCTTTTTGTATAAAATAAAACTGTAATTTTATGCAACGCCGTTAGCGACGGTTGAGAAATAGAGGCATGAATTTAAATTTTAAATAAAATTCGTGGATATTTCCTATATAAAGAATGGTTTTTTTTACCGCATAAAGAAAACTAAGTATTATAATGTCCTAGTGCCTTGAGTTAAACTTTATTCAAGGAATCTAAAACCGAAAATGTACTCCCGATGTACTCGAAACAAACCACGCTAAATGTAACTTCAATACGTGACTTTGACCTTTCTGTTTCAATCTAAGCTCACGCTAATTGGTGCCTGTGAAATTAAATGAAAGGCATTGCGTGAGATGCACGCCAATCACTAAGACAAAAGTCAAGATCGTATCAAAACCAGTTTAGACCCGTAACGTTGTTAAATCTGAACCGTACTCCAGTTAATTTTGTTTTTACGATTTCAGAATTACCTAGGGACTGCAATTTAAAAGTATTATAATTCACTGGGCTAAATATTCAAAATGTTTTGACGATTTCAGAATTACCCAGGGACAGCAATTTAAAAGTTGTTCAAATGTACTTAATCCACTGGGCTAAATATTCAAAAACAAAAAGCAACTTGTATAATACCTAACTAAACTACTTACAATAACTAGGTTGTTTACCAAAATAGTTTGAAACTGTTTTCTCGATACGATTACCTACTAAAGATTTCGTTTCAGATATCACACAAAACTGTCACGTCCTGTTTATCAATAATACAGTGGAAAACTTTGACAATCTTTCACAGATTAGAGCAAAACACCCGCAGTTTCCATTTATAGCATTAGAACATTCGAGAATGTTTCACAAACCTGCCCTCTTAATTTAAAAATATCGTATTTTATTAAGATGTTCAAAGCACATACGACTTTTTAGAACTAAAGCTTTAGAACTTGGTGCTATAAACGTAAAACGACGCATCTCTTAGCTTTACAGACTTTAAAAACTCGTGTAGCCGATAAAGCGAATGCATTGTGATCTAATTTCAACCGTGAGACTGTTAGGCAAAGGTTTAAATTAGCATAACACAAAATACGAATCTCAAAAAACTCCTATGGCCGCGAAGAATGCCCAAGTCCTTATCTAATTTCGACCATAAAACTATCAGGTAAAGGTTTGAATTCGTTTGAAACGGATATAAAAATCAAGTTTCTCATTAAATTTGAACTTAAAGATGGAGGGAGTATGGTTGAATGTTGTAGGGTACCTATAGTGAACAGGGATAGTATAATAGTAATGATTGCACTAAAGAGCACTCTCGGCCTCTCAGGCCAGTTCCAGCGAGACATTCTTACAGCTTAACAAACCATAGACTTAGAAGTGGGGTTTGAACTTTAGACTCAATAGGCATAGATAGCTCTATCTATCTAGACGGAAGAAGCTAAAGAATAAAAAGAAATAAAAAACAGTGCCAGATGATGGGGTTTTCCTGTATTTTAAAGTAGACAGAGTGATATTTGAACTGCAACTCCAGCTGCATATTACTGTGGCGGCATTACAGCTGCGGCGTGAACCGCGGGAATGTGGCCGCTGTAACTGTTTATTTCCTTAAGAAAATGAATAACATTCGCCGCCGCAAAACTGTCGCGTTTCGAATGTTTAATCCGTCACTCATGTCTCATAAGTCATCAAGGAAATTTATTTTATTTTATTAGTTTAAAATTACATTTGATTTGAAATTGACAGCAGTGATAGCGTCCGCGGCAGTAGGTAATGTCGCAACAGTAATTCTGTCGCAATTGGTATCCCACTGTTACCATGAAGGCTGGCGTCCACTAGGCTCGCCGAGGCGAATCGCAATAATTCGCCTTCTATACATGTACTATGAAATTGCGTCTATTGATGAAGAGCCGCGGCGCGTCGAATCGAATTAACCAATCATAGTAAATGTATAGAAGGCGAATTATTGCGATTCGATTCGATTCGCGTCGGCGAGTCTAGTGGACGCCAGCCTTAAGAGACCTAGCGTCATTGGAGCGCCGACGTCAAGTCAGTGCAGCGCTATAGAAAATAGGCGGCGCACAGAACTCGACGCTAAGCGCGACGAGCTAAAGGCCAGACCACCTGCGGCCATACGTTACAATTATATTGGAGGGGTGCTGACCTGCAGCGAGTGTGGTCGCACATTCGCTGCAAAAATTGGCTATGTCAGTCACCTGAGAGCGCACCAGCGACGCTCTCAGCGGTAAAACGCAGTCGCTGTGGCCGAAATCAGCTATGAGATGATGATGATGATAGAAAATGGTCTCACTGCGCAGTTGCGCCAACGTTGCGTCGAGCAGCAGCCAAAAGTTGACTAGACAAGGACGCTCGAGAGACGGTTTGTCTAGAACTGGGTTGGCCCTCACTCGCTAATTAATGGGAACATACGGGAGTTATTACGGAGCCTCATGCACTTTTAATGAGACAGCGCGCGTTTGCCACGAGCACCTTTTTTACCCGACTTTATGCAAAATACCGCCTAAGGGTTATTTGTTTTGAAGAACTGTTTTATGTAGATTATGCATTACTGTAATAGGTATCATTTTGGGGATAAAATAACTGAAATTTGAATGTTAAGGCAGCCGATCCTTTCCTTTAAGCTAACTTTACACATAGAGATTTAACATTGCCACACTTTGACTTTGTAAATGCTATGCAGAGTTAGGTTGGTTGGTCCTGATATAGCATAAGTACAATATAAAATACATATATCGTTCATATGTTCCAAGACACGCACTGGTTTAGATTCAGCTTTCTTTTTAGGGTTCCGGACCCAAATGGTAAAAACGGGACCCTCTATTAATAAGACTCCGCTGTCCGTCCGTCTGTCTGTCTGTCTGTCTATCACCAGGCTGTATCTCATGAACCGTGATAGGTAGACAGTTGAAATTTTCACAGATGATGTATTTCTATTGCCGCTATAACAACAAATACTAAAAACAGAATAATATAAATATTTAAATGGGGCTCCCATACAACAAACGTGATTTTTTTGCTGTTTTTTCCGTAATGGTACGAAACCCTTCGTGCTCGATTCCGACTCGCACTTGGCCGGTTTTTTGTTATTGAATATGCAGCAAGATCGTCCAAACATAATAAAAATAAATAATGTCAAAAGAATCTGAAAATTAAGTACAAATTGTACAATTCAGGTGATTCGATATCGGACGGACGGACGGACTGATGGACCAACATGATAAAACTATAAGGGTTACGTTTTTGCCATTGTGGCTACGGAACCCTAAAAAATACAAATAGACCTGCCTAAAACTGTTTTGGTCAGTCGTAAAAGAAGGATTTATAAGTTTATTTTTGGAAGGTAAGTTGTTGTACTCTTTCCTATGTGGGGCTCGTCTCCTGGGCCCTAATTCAATTGCGTTACCTCAGTGCAGCTCCGTAAAGTGGGAAAAAGGCACTAAACGGAGGACGTGCTCAGGGAACAAATTGTGGGGACAAATGCTGGGAAAATACCGAGCAAAGACACCTTTAGGTAAGCAATAAACACTTTATTGCAAGAAACAAGCAGTACATTATAGTACATTGTGTATTTGATGTTGATAAACAAGAATTTACGAACGAGAGTTTATTGAAGCCTGAAGCCGAAGGCGAGGGCTTCATTAACACGAGATCATAATTCCTGTACCGCCCGTGGCACACACAATGTTTTTCATCACACTTGTAGGGAAAAAAACTGGCCAAGTGCGAGTCGGACTCGCGCACGAAGGGTTCCGTACGATTACGCAAAAAACAAATATTTATTTTATTCTGTTATTTATTGTTATAGCGGAAACAGAAATACCTAATCTGTGAAAATTTCAACTGTCTAGCTATCACGGTTCATGAGATACAGCCTGGTGAGAGACAGATAAACAAACAGACGGAAAGTAGAGACTTAGTAATAGGGTCCCGTTTTTACCCTTTGGGTACTGAACAATAGAGTAGAATAGAATAGAATATAATTTTATTGGTATTAATCATACACTGTCAGTTACATAAAAAAAAATTACTTACAAAATGATAATAAATTCACATGTCAATATTTTTAAAATGCACATAACTATGAATTAATAATGTCAACAGTTCGATAATTATAAATAACAATAATAACAATAAGATAGAACTAATTTCAATATAAAATTACACAATTTATTTATTCTAATCAATGTACTTGGTCACCTGGAACCTTAAAAGGGGAAAAAATAAAACATCTGTCTAATTTCGAACTTAAATTACATCCCTTGGGCAAAATTTAGGATTTACGGACCGCGTTGTCTAGCAATTAAGTATGAAGAATAAATACATTAAAGCCCTAGGTCCTATGTATTTATATAGGATTCGTCGACGTGTAATAATACCTTTTACGAGCATGTGGGATGAAATATATATTACCTAATAAAGCATAAAGGCGAATTTAAACTGTTGTGAGACATACTAACATTGAATCATTTTACGGTTTAGACTCACTTGTTTTAGTCACTCGCGCGACATGTTTCGGAGAGCCTAGGTCTCCTTTCTCAAGCACTAATAGTGCGAGCAGCGTTCACGACGACCGTGTGTTGCGTACTGCCGCTGCCGCGCGCCGCGTCGCTCGCTGCGCGGGCGCCGAGAAAACCGGTTGGGACCTCTAGGCCTAGAGACCTAGGCTCTCCGAAACATGTCGCGCGAGTGACTAAAACAAGTGAGTCTAAACCGTAAAATGATTCAACATAAAGGCGAACTTGTATAACTTTAACTCCTATAGTATGTAGTCTTTATATGAACTATTAATCTATCACTAACTATAAATATCTACATCTTAGTAAAATACAACTTGCAGTAAATATTCCATCCGCGCTATAGTTTCCAGCTCCAAGTTCTCGATTAATTATGATAATCCAACATTATGCGAGTTTAATCTTGGATAACCAAGAGTAGTATTCAGATTTAACAATTTGTTAAAGTTTTTATATTGTTTTGATGCGATCATGGGCGGTATTTAGTATTTTATACATTGTTAGAAGTTGCACCAGGATGCCGATTCTAAATTAATATTTTTTTAAGGTTTAGCTCTTGATCTATTTGATATATTAGAACGGTTCACACGTTTTTTTTAGTCAAAGATGGCTTTGAGAGAGTACCAACGAGAGCACGCGTTGGCGGATGTCTGCGTCGACAGACCGATTTAATATGTCCACGGCACTTTCCCCATCGGCATCAACCCGGAACGGCAGCGGCGCGACCAGCTAGCGCGGCAGGGGGGTACCGTACCCTGCCACGGAACCAGATAGGCCAAACTTTGAATTAACGGACTTTTAATACCACGGCCCTCGCTCGGCAACGTATTCCTTATTTAAAATAAATATTTTATTTTAAAGCATCTGGGTGTTTTCGTTGACCACCCAGCCTTACCCGCTTCAGTGGCCGATTTAATATGTCTCTATTACAACCACTCACGCTTCTGTGCATACGATTACCACTGGGAATCGTGTTATTACTGTTGGAAGTGTAACGCTGGTCATCTAGAGAAGATACTTCAAATTCAGATGTGAAAGCTAGTGTTCGTTCCGTTTGTCACTCGGCAACTATTTTTCCTATGTAAACATGTGTCATGTCTAATTCTTAATAATATATCCATACTATCCATATCCATAATCCATATCCATAATCCATAATAATCCATAATCCATAATATCCATAATCCATACTAATATTATAAATGCGAAAGTCTGTCTGTGTGTCTGTCTGTCTTTCTGTCTGTGTGTTCCCTCTTCGCGCTTAAACCGCTGAACCGATTTAGATGAAATTTGGCATAGAGATAGGTTAAGTCCCTGAGAAGGACATATTTGCTTAAGAAAGTAAAAAGCGGGGTGGAATTGAGATAATTAACAAAGTGCCTGCTAATTTGTGTGCATAATATGCTCAAATTTAGATTGCTATGAAATTTTTTCCAGGCGCTATTCTTACTCTAGCTGCGGTTACTAAGTCCACGCAGACGAAGTCGCGGGCAAAAGCTAGTATTAAATATATCACTTGTTTCCAACTGTGTTCATCACTCGACCCCGCATAAAAATAACAGGTTATTGTGCTACATGTGTGAAGTGTAAATATTTTGTGAATTATTATTTCACTCGAAATATGGATGAGTTATGTTAGCTTGTACTTATTAGTGCGTGTTTTATGCACTGTGAATTAGATTCGGTCTTTTTATCGAGCGGTCTATAACTTTTAAAATCAGAATACCACTTTGTTTCAACGCGTTAAAGCGCCTAATTGTATGAATTGTATCCGTCTCGGCGCGGACGCATTTCTTACATTTAAATTCCTTGGCGTAGGTGGATGAATATTCATAGTGATATTATAATGCAGATGGGTGAAAGAGTAAAGAGTTGGATGGAAAAAGGTATAGACCACTTAATAGACTCCTACATAAAATGGAAAACTTTCGCTCGGTCAATTAAATTCAATGATCGCGTAACATCTCATGAAAGCGGTATAAAAATATAAAGCTTGAGTGTTCACCAATAAAAGAACGATTAATATTTTCAGTCACCCGTGAACATGATGCATGTAACTCGTCGAAATATTGGGAGTTCATAAATAATGTCTATATCCCGGTCAATATAAGTTTATTGCACATGACTTGTATTTAAAGATAGAAGTTATCTTTTTAATTAAATAAGGTAACAAAGAAATATTCTTCACAATAAATTGTGCAAACGCTAAATTTACCCGTAAGTCTACACAACGATCATAAGCATTCGTTTTATTGTAGTGCGTAATTTTGAGTAATGGTAAATAATTAGTGTCCTTAATTTGATTGAATTATTTGAGAAATCAAATTTCCTTGAAATATAATTTAGGAACTCATGTGTGCCAGCACTAGCAACCACGAGTGTTCTATAAACTCAGCGTTAAACGAGATGCGTTTGCCGCATACACATTTTACATCCGATGACCTAATGACACTACATTGTTCATTGTAAGAGCATTGTCATTTTTCCTACATTCCGTTGATCGCATGCGTTCAACGCTGCATTTAGGTATCGTAGCTAGGTAGGTATCGCATAAAACAACCGCTCGCTTAAAACGGAGTCCATATGATATAATCTACGAAGGTGACGGTGTGCGTCACGGCAGCTCAGATTAGTGACGCGTGGATAAGTCGAAGAAACAGCGACTAATCGTCTGTGAATTGATGCAGTGTTGTGTGTCTTAACCGGTGTTGGCCAGCGAGATTTCAACACAAACAGAAATAAAACTTATTCTAGAGGTACCTACCATTCAGATTCAGACTAATTATATAGGATGGTAGGAATATTGTAATATACGCATCGTTTCATGGTAGGAACTCCAAAAATACGCACGAAGCGTTTTGCTTCCACATTTCTTATGCGAACTGCCAAGGAGTGGAACGCCCTGCCCGAGTCTGTGTTTCCCCATGAGTACAATTTGGGGCTCTTCAAGGCAAGAGTTAATAGGTATCTCATAGGTAAGCGTGTTCCACCGTAGACCACATCATCACTTACCATCAGGTGGGATCGTGGTCAAACGCCTGCCTATTCATCATTAAAAAAAAACATATATCATCATTACCGTTGGCGTATATACTTAGTCTGAATCTGAACGGTAGGTACAGGTGCAGTTACCATATGAATGTCACCCTAACGGCAATAACTTTTTAAAGTTCTGCCAGACAAAGTTTCATATAATTGCTTGCTCGCTATTCGTCAGCTGTGGGACAGCCACTTTTCAACTCAACTGTAAGTAAGACTTGTGTATAATTTATTACAGCACGCAGTTGTAAATCTTGAGTTTGGCGTTAGCTAATGGAACGTAAATATAGTAAACTAACTGAAGTGGCATCTGAAATGTGATGCCGAAAAAATATTACGCGAATAAATCAACCACTTGATAAAATATTACAACAAAACACACTTGTAAAAAATCTTCATTTATAAATAATACAGGGTGAATTTGCCACTAGACGACAGCTTAAATATCATGTTTTATTGGTATAGGTACTTAATTAGTTAAAAAGAACAAATGAGTCGCTTAACTTTAAACTCGGGTAAATTCATGTGTCAGATTATGCTGTTTTGATATTAAGAAAAGGTAATAGGGTAAATATTATTTGCTGAGAAGGTCGGAAGGATTTACCCGAGTTTGAAGTTAAGCGACACTAATAACCTATTAAGCATAAACACAGTGATTAAGCATAAAAGATAAAATGCACCGCTGCATTTGCAGCAACATTTATGAATTCTAATTGAAAGGTTACATTCTGATACTGACTGTAGCAGCATTGCTGATGCAGTGTTATTGCTGCAGTGTTGCAGCTGCGAGTAACGGGTCACCGTCAACCTCCTTAATTTACGTTCTAATCGCGATAGCAATGCGGCAACGACAGCAACGCAATTTATCAAGGAAATTGATAGTGATAAGTATCTGAAGTAACAGCTACACCAGCAACGATGCAGCAGTAAAGCTGCTGCAATCCCAATCCAATATTAACTGAACAATAATATGTCAAAATTACTTACTTCATCATTATCATCATCATGTCAGCCGATAGACGTCCACTGCTGGACATAGGCCTCCCCCAAGGCTCGCCACTCCGACCGATCCTGTGCCGCTCGCAACCACCGAATTCCCGCGACCTTCACCAGGTCGTCGCTCCATCTCGTTGGAGGCCTACCGGCAGTTCGTCTTCCGGTACGCGGACGCCACTTACTTACTTTCAAATAATTAATATTCAGCAAATAACGTAAAGTAATGGTATACCATATAAATTAATCAATAAACTACAAAGCTACATGAAAATATATTGTTCAAAAATACCTCCGCGTGCTTGCCGCGTTACCACGTTGAATAGCGATGGCCAACCTTTGCACCAGGTACGCACTTCCGCGCGAGTATCAGAGGTCCTCTCCCTAATCCTATGTCCCCCTCCCTAATAAACGCTAAAGCGTCAGACCCCCGACCCCCTACACCCCGTTACTTACTTGCTACATTCCAAAATAACTTTCTTGGAAACCAAGCGTCTCTCACTCATTCCACGCAAATAGTGTTGCCGCAGGTGTTGGAGATTTGAAGAAACATTACAATTAGGTACTCCTACAGACGTTATTTATTTATATTTTGAATGGAATCTTATTTCGTTCATCTGTAGATTGAATACTCGGAATTCTTGAAAGGAAAATGTTTACTTATTCGTTTCGAAGAGCGTTTGAGACCCGAGGGCTAACCTTTTATGTATCTACTGGCTATTCTTTTTTGGAATCATAAAGAAACTTAAATACGAGAAATTTAAGGCCTTTCAATTCATTGATTTTATATATTTTATTTATTTCCTTAATAATGGAGACCGTTTCAAAGTTTAACACCTTGTTATGTTATTGTTCTGATACTAGGAGGATATAACCAAACGGAGACGCCACGTCTGTAATTTTCTGTACAAAAAAGTGCCGATTTTTGCGGGGGAGGGGAACGTCAAATGTATACGTAACGTAAAAATAGCCATGTCAGATAAACGTCAGTCCAGTAATTGTGTATGACCATTGGCCGACTATTTTCGACAGAGGGGAACGACTGTTAATGGCTACTCCGTTTGGTTATATCCTCCTAGTTCTGATACGACCTTGATACGACCTTGATACGACTCGCAGTACATCTCGCGCGCTTCAATATAATAAGTGCGAGGGAGATGCCTTATGAGTCACATGAACCCAGCCGCCGTCATACAATCGAAGTTACGCTTTCATTTTTAAACGACATTCCAATATAGCATGAAATTTGACATAAACATCAAGTAACATAATTATACCATCATCTTCCTCGCGTTGTCCCGGCATTTTTGCCACGGCTCATGGGAGCCTGGGGTCCGCTTGGCAACCAATCCCAAGAATTGGCGTAGGCACTAGTTTTTACGAAAGCGACTGCCATCTGACCTTCCAACCCAGAGGGAAAACTGCCTTGTTGGGATTAGTCCCGTTTCCTCACGATGTTTTCCTTCACCGAAAAGCGACTGGTAAATATCAAATGATATTTCGTACATAAGTTCCGAAAAACTCATTGGTACGAGCCGGGGTTTGAAGCTTTGAACTCACGACCTCCGCGGATCGCAAGTCGCATGCTTTTACCGCTAGGCCACCAGCGCTTCTAAGTAACATAATTATACTAATCAACGAAAACTAGTACCAGACGTAGATATTATGTTACATGTTCATGTCAAATTTCATGCTATATCGGAATATCGTTTTAAAATGAGAGCGTAATTTCGATTGTAAAGGGAGCGACTTTTTGGTTCGTGTGATTCTTATGAGCCTTATATGATATATTTATTTAAAATAAATATGATATATGACTTGCAGTGCATTTATAACAATATCAAAACTGTATTAGATTTGAATACCGCTCATTTTCTAAATTACTCTCAGTGTACGTTCCCGGTCCTTTATATCAAATCAATATGAAATTTAAATAAATGAAATAGTAAAATTTCTATGCTAGCGCCGACGAGGCGCCCATTTTAATCGGCTTTCAGCATCTGTAGAGGGGAATAAACGCATCTCCAGAATAATAACCGTACGGTTATAGTAATTACTAAGCACAAATGCGCCCCAAAATGACTGTAAAAAGTTTTGTTCGGTCAATTAAAAATTAATGGTTTTTCAACCACTGCGACGTGCAATTAAGAGAAAATTACATAGCGGTTACATGTACTTTCATTATAAACTTATACAAGGTACAAGATTCACAAATATCTCAATTTAAATGTGTCTCTTTTTAGTCCAGTAGTTGACTGACAGATGCCTTAAGGCATTGAGCCCTACATTTGTACTTTTTGCAATAAAGTTTAAATAAATTAATGCTGCTGCATCCGCAGACATGCTGGTATAGTGTTAAGGAACCGTTCCGATTTAGACTTCACCAGCGTTACTACAGCAGTGTTGCATCGCGACATTACTGCCGACTGCATGGCTGCCGCAACCTGCTGCCGTACGGTACTTCACGTATTACCAGATCTTGTTACTCGAACTTAAACTATCGTGAGACTTATTTCAAAATATTTAGATCAGTACGGTTTCACTCACTATTATTTTTAGTCGCTTTTGGCGACATGTTTCGGATTCTTTAGGAATTCTTCCTCATGCACGAGTGTCCGCGGCGGTTGCACGTCGTGCACTGCCCGCGCCACCCGGGCGGGCGGGGGCGGGGGGCGCGGGGCAGTCCGCAGATGGAGTCGTCAAGTGAAGGTCTGGTAGGACGGCTGTATCGAACGAAGTCAAGCACACTGCACTCACTATGTCCCCGCGATCGTCACAACACACTTGCCGCTTGACCTAGGCTTCCATGCAGGTGGCAACATCCAGCCTCCGTCCCGATTGAAATTAGGGCGGCGTCCAATCTCAATCGCCTCGCGAATCTTACATGTCGCCAAAAGCGACTAAAAATAGTAGTGAGTGAAACCGTACTGATCTAGATCTTGTTACATTAAATATGTTAATTAACGCCATATAACTTCGTTATAATCAGCGGTCGTAAGCCTTATAACGTTGCTTCGGCATGAGTAATCTATTTTACTCACAACGCTGATTTCATTTCCTTTGAGGTGAAATCGCGCAACAAATTAAAATGTTTGCATGAGTTCGAGCAAAAACGGCGCGCTTTAATTTCGTTATTTTTTTTTGTGCCGGAAAATTGCATCGAACGAAAATTAGTTTTTACAGGGCTGGCCAAAACAAAGAGTGTAGTGTTTCCAAGGTTCATGTTTGTATGTATGTGAGTTTATTTTTTTTGTTATTGTATCAGTATGGAGAAGGCCGTCTATGTCTGTATAGATACTGGAAGACAAACTTGCAGCATGCAAGTTGCCTAGTTGTGCATACTGTAACAGGAGCAAATATTTCATCCAATATCGAAGTTGACAAAGCAAACTACTGTGGCTTTCTGATACAGTTCAGTCCATCGTAACTTGTATTACTCATAGACGGGCAACAGCAGGCAAACTATTGTCTAGTGCTAGTGGCAACTGTGTTTGCCTTTTCCTACTTAGAAGGCCACTGCCATCTACCATCATTCGTACTTACATTTTAACATCGAAATTATGCCATTTTGTTATCATTCGCGTACGCATATCCCTCGCCATTCCTCGGGCTAATTATAGCAAAAATACATAGTTGGCATCAAAATGTACATATGGTCGAATTGGCCTCCAGGGTCTTAAATCCAAATTAGGCAGTGAAGTAAAAATTGAACCTACAATACGCAAAATATAGTTGGTCAAGCAAATCTTGTCAATAGAAAAAGGCGCGAAATTTAAATTTTCTATAGGACGATAACCCTTCGCGCCTACATATTTTTAAATTTGCCGCCTTTTCTAGTGACAAGATTTGCTTGACCAACTATAGATTAATACAGTTTATGGACAATTTTATATTTTTAAAAATAAGGGTTCAAATAAAGACCTCTACTTTCAAAACAGCATGCCTAAACTATTGGGAAATGTCAGTTTATTATTTTGAGGCGCATATACGAATAATCAGGTGTTGCAGGCGTCCATAGGCTACGGTAGCTGCTTACCATCAGGCGGGCCGTATGCCTGATTGCCACCGACGTGGTATAAAAAAAATCAGTCAATTTGGTTTGTTGTGCAAGTTCGTACCTTGTCACAACAGTTTAATATGAAATCCGCTAGGCATCTCATATCATTATCACTGTTAAGGTGCTTCGGAACCGAGAAATCAAATTGTTTGGTTGTATAACCTATAATATAATGTGGTAAATAGGTATGTGGACTAAGCTAAACTTTTCATTCTATTACTCATCTCTCACAGGTCAAAATGTCTCCCGTATATTCCAGGCGGGCACCCATGTCACTCACACGGCTAATATCTTTATATTTTTTTAATATATCCCAACGTTCAAAATATTATTTTTTCTATAAACCGAAATAAATGTCATATACGAAGGATAAAATTACCGAAAATTACCAAAGCCTCCAGTGTCCAGAGCTCGAGAGAGTGTGTGTGACATTTTCATAGAATAGATAGTAATTTAATTTGCTCTTAGAGTATTATTTATTCAACTGGGCCTAGCAACAAGCAGTTTTGAATACTTACATACATACATATAATCACGCCTATTTCCCGGAGGGGTAGGCAGAGACCACGGATTTCCACTTGCTACGATCCTGACATACCTCTTTCGCGTCTTTCACTTTCATAACATTCCTCATACACGCTCGCCGGTTTAGAGTGCTCTTGACCTGGCCTTTCTTCAGGATTTCCCCGATCTGATCAGAGAAAGTCCGCCGAGGTCTGCCCCTTCCAACTCCCGTTTCTACCTCTCCCTTATACATTCTTTGTTAGCCTTCTTTCACTCATTCTTTCCACGTGTTCAAACCATCTCAACATACCTTTCTCAATTTTTGTCACTACATCTTCGTTCCGTATACACTTTTCCCTTATCACACTGTTCCTAATTCTATCTTGTAATCTCACACCACACACACTTCTCAACGCTCTCATTTCCACTCTCATTTATCTGAATACTTAGTCTTACAAATATATCATCTTAAGCTAATTATAAGGGCAGTTTATTTACCTATATATTATACAGAACTTATGCGTATTGATGTTCACCTATAGGTTAGTAGGTAAGCCATTGGATGAAGGATGCATCACTGCAAGTTGCCACCACACGTCTATCCGGATTACTGTCTAGTTAACTTGGAAACTACGTCCGTGCCGTGCATGTAAAACGCATTTCCATGCATTATTCATGACTGGGTTTGATTTTACATGTTTGGTGAAGAATTTCCAGTTCGGTAATTTTAGATATTCTTCTTCATACAATTTTTTTTAAAGTTCAGCCAAAATGCAAGGCGAAGATAGTAATACAAAACAACTTTAAGTGTGGGAACGACCCCGAATTCATGGAAATAAAAATTATTAAATAAATGAATATTATAGGATTTTTTTTACACAAATTGTCTAAGCCCGGTAAGCTCAAGAAGGCTTGTGCTGTGCGTACTCAGACAACGATATATATGTCGACGCGCAGGTGATATAATTAGTAAATTCAAATAATGGTCGTATTTGCGATTTATCATAAAAGCTTGTAAGCGATGTGGATAATAAAGATCGATTAAGTACAATTACTTCAGGTGCCCGGTAAACGGGACATGTGCGAGTCCGAGCTTTGTTATTATGGTTTGATACAAAAAACTCGAAGGCGCCGGCGTCCCGCTGCGCGACTCCACTAAGACGTCCAACAAATAGAGTGTGAACTTGACACCACTTGATTTGGCGGCAATTGGCGCACTTAAAATGCCGATTGGATGTGTTCTCACGGGTTGTGTTTGGTCATTAATTATGTTAGTGAATGCAAGCCGATGAAGGGATGACATTCTATTCTGTGACTGAGCACATGAAACACGCATCCGTGAGACTACATCTCGCCCAGTAGTCCTAACTTAGTATTTAACTCTTTTCGGAATACGCATTATGTTGTTGAGTGATCTCGCGTTATACCTAGTGTCGCGTTGAATACCTACGCCTTAAGATTAATTATCTAGTGCATCTAGCCATTCCTGAATAACCTAATACCTAAATTACGCTTCGATATCAGATCGTGGGATCGTAACGTGAAGGGTTCGCGAGGTTTTTGCCTAAAGAGGTTGTAAACGTTGTGATTTATTTTGTGATATCGTGAAATTATGGACTGAAAGATGAATACATAGTTCAATTTGTGCAAAGACTTGCAAAGAAGGTGAAACTGGTGGTTTCCTGTAAATCCTGTCTGGAGTTTGGACGTCGAATCTGAATCTGGTCAGTTCGTTCCTTTATGTTTGATACCTATGATTTACCATTGTTAATTTGCCCACATGAGATGATCCATAAAAAAGTGGATTGTTCTGGTTTGTTGGTTTTATTTAAAATAAAACCTTAGATATTATTCTTGAGTGTTTATTATAAAATTGAATTGAGGATTTTGTCACTATATAGTTAAAGAATATTGTGGCGTTTGTCCGATGGTGATATGGTATGTAGCCTGTTTGGAGAATTTGTAATGGTTTTCCAAGACAATAAGTCGATGTTTTTATTTGATGATAAATGGATCATATCTATGAGTAAACTTAAAATTAAAATTGAGATGCTTTGCGATAGAAGTTTAAGATAGTAATCGAAGAGTAATCAACTTACGTCATTCATTTCACTATAATAATAAATAAAGGCTCAAGAGACCGCTGTTTGGCGATAAGTCCGTCTGCTGTTACGTACCGTTTTCTTTTTGTGCTCGATTGTGTACCAGTTTTTATAGTGTACCTACGGTGAAGCATTTTATTGTTTTTATTATAAACTCGTAGATGGGCTAACACGATTGAGATAATTTGAGATTCTTGATTACCTACTAACACTAACATTTTGTCTGTTTCTAGACTAGAGTTTTGAATGAGGTATTTAAAATCGAATATTTTCAAATTATGAACCTGTCATGGAGTCCATTGTTGGTATACCTACCCAAAAGGCTAAAAGAAACATTGAAGTTGGTTTCTTGTTTAATCCGCTAATTCATAATGCAATAAATTTCAATACTTAGTTTTGAGCGAGTAATTAAATAATACGAAAATTGAAAAGAGACTTTTCGTAACAAACTAACGAATTATTTAGTTGTGTCATTTGAACTGACGGATATTGGTTGAAAATTGATTTTGAGAGGAACAAGAACTTACATGATTTTGTAACGAATGTTTTGACTGAGTAAAACACTCTTATTTCATCAGTATGGGCTTCAAATTGCAGTTATTTACATGATGATAGTCAAAGTATTACAACCGACAAATTACGAGACGTAAGATGTACGCCCATTTCTGTGAAGAATACAAACCTTATTATCGATTGAAATAGAGTCTAAAGTATGTTGGCAATGAATCATTGTACCTTGTAGGGAGTAGTTGGGTTATGTTGTACCTGCTGTTTTTTTGTTTGTGGCCGTAAGTTGTTTGGCTTTTTGGAGTACCCAATGATTTGGGTCGAGTTTTTTTTTTGGGTCGTAAAGTTGACGACACTTGACGTTTCTTTGATAAAGTTGTTTAGCAATAAAAAATTTTGCAGATATGCTTTGGAAAGACGGCAAAAACATGACCAAAAAAAAATAAAATAACTGAAACCGAGTTAATTTGAATGATGATTAGCCAGTATTGACTAATAAGGTACATTGATGAAGTACAGTGATGTAATATGATATTTGGGAGAGTATTGGCTCTTTTTCACTGTTAATTTTTTAATTATTCGGAAGAAATAAGCAGCGCAATAATTGCAAATTCTGTTTGGATTAACTATTTTTTTTGAGACATTAATCAATTTGTCCTCACGTAAGGATGGATGGAAGGTATGTAATGATATAGGTGCCTACCTAACTGAATGAAGGATACCTGGATGTAGATGCTTATTGTATGACTTGCAGCTCGAATAATAAAAGGGCGGAGTTATAATTTTCAGTTATTAAAACAATTTTAATTTCCGTTATTTTCGGCTTTAAAATTATAGTATTTTCGGCGCGTAAGAAAATTAGAAACTTGCATTGATAGTTTTGTGAGTTGTAGTAGTGGTAAAACCAAGTTTTAAACATAACAGTGATACTAAGTATAGATACACGAAATCTGAATCGGAATTACAAGTTAAATTGTAGTATGTGCGTATGTTTGTGTACGATAAAGACACGTTTTTGCTTATGAAGTGAAAACAAAGTTTCTGAAATCCGCTCTCGGATTTTTCTCTTTAGACTGATGAAGTCGAAGTGCGTAGAAAAAAACCGTTTACTTCAGATCAATCAATAACGTTGCTAGTATAAAAATCTGAAAACATCATTCGTGATAGGTACATTTATAATCGATACCTAACTATAAAAGATATCTGAAAACTGAATTTTAAAAACGAATGAAATGCTGTGAATTTTCTTTGTTTAGGTACTAAATCAGCGCTTTCCAGTCATATGAAACTGCTCAATATTTTTAGAGAATGAACTTTTTGCATTTTCTGGTTAAATTTTTAGTGGTATGGAAATAAAGTTTTCGAGACACTGAAATGCTAATCTAGATAAAGTGAATATTAGAGGTTCGATTCCTGGTTTGGGGCTGCTAGTAAATGCTCTATATATTTTTTGTTGAGACCAAGTAAGCCAAGTTGCAAAGAACAGTCAGTTATAGCCGTTGTCGACGCATAAGAATGATTACCTATTCTTTGAATAATTTGGATGGTTGAATATTGGAACTGATATTCAGTTGGTTTATGTGACTTCAATGTAAAGTTATTTTAGAAAGTGAGAGTTAAGTCATTTGAGTACTGATGACTAGTGACTTAGGTGCATCACTTTGTGTCTAATCCGCTGGGCGATCGTAGGTCACATACCCGAATCAGATATATTGTCACGCATATGTAGTGAAAATGTGTTTGGTAAAGGAGGCTGCGCGGCGCCCGCAGATGATGATACATTGTGTTAGGGATGATGACACCCGTGGTGGTGTTTATGCCTGGTGTGGCATGGTTTGGGTTCCTGTGTGGAACCGTTGGAGTGATTGGTGTATCACTTTGGAAGTGGCCTGAGTGCTGCTGGATGTGATGGTGGTCAGTGGATCATATGTGTTGTGGCCGGTGTGTCACAGGTGTTGAGATGTGACAAGGTATGTGGCATGCTCATATGTGTTGTAGCCGGTGTGTCACAGGTGTTGAGATGTGACAAGGTATGTCGCATGCTCATATGTGTTGTGGCCGGTGTGTCACAGGTGTTGAGATGTGACAAGGTATGTCGCATGCTCATATGTGTTGTGGCCGGTGTGTCACAGGTGTTGAGATGTGACAAGGTATGTCGCATGCTCGCATGTGTTGTGGCCGATGTGCTACAGGTATTAAGACTTTCGAGAGTTGAGATTTGATAGTTGAGACATGACATCTTTGTGACTTGTGATGGATGTGGTCGGTGTACGTAACACGTGCTGTGACTTGACAAGGTGTGCCACAGGTATTGAGACAATTGAGACATGACAGCTTTGTGACGGACGTGGCCGGTGGACCATGTGGTTACAGTGGGCGTGCCGTGTGAGAATGACTATAATAGAGCATGAGACAGTGACATTTAGTACAAGCCATAGTGCCTGTTGACTAGTAGAGACTAGCGGAAAATATTCCGTGATGACAAAAGTGTCATATGACTTTAATGACAAGAGCACCTTTTTATGTGGTGGCCGAATGTGGTAAGGGCCATAGTGCTATTTGAGAAGTCACATAAATGTTTTAACAACTAGGTGTTATTTTAATCAACGTAACTTTTAATGAAATTGATGATGTTAGAAAGAAAATAAACTGAAACTGTTCATTGTTGCTTGTTACTTTGTACTTATGCTAGAGTTCATTCGATTCATTTCATTGATTATTTATCGTTGTACTCTTAATGATGTTCATGGCAGAATAAACTTCGTTAGTTAGGTCGGATCTTCGACGATCGTTCGTCGAAAGTTAGGTCGGATCGGTAGTGATATTAATTGCCGAATGGATCAAAGTGTTCTGTAGTGATATTAAAAGCCGAATGGATCTTAGTGATCTGTAGTGATGTTAATAGCAGAATGGATCTTAGTGATCTGTAGTGATATTAGTGGCAGAATAGCCGAACGGTAAAGTTAAATTAAAGTTTGCTGAGTTGTCATATGTGATGACAATTTAATAGCTCATTGCACACGAGGACGTGTGACAGTCAGGATCGCCGTGTCGACGCGCAGGTGATATAATTAGTAAATTCAAATAATGGTCGTATTTGCGATTTATCATAAAAGCTTGTAAGCGATGTGGATAATAAAGATCGATTAAGTACAATTACTTCAGGTGCCCGGTAAACGGGACATGTGCGAGTCCGAGCTTTGTTATTATGGTTTGATACAAAAAACTCGAAGGCGCCGGCGTCCCGCTGCGCGACTCCACTAAGACGTCCAACAAATAGAGTGTGAACTTGACACCACTTGATTTGGCGGCAATTGGCGCACTTAAAATGCCGATTGGATGTGTTCTCACGGGTTGTGTTTGGTCATTAATTATGTTAGTGAATGCAAGCCGATGAAGGGATGACATTCTATTCTGTGACTGAGCGCATGAAACACGCATCCGTGAGACTACATCTCGCCCAGTAGTCCTAACTTAGTATTTAACTCTTTTCGGAATACGCATTATGTTGTTGAGTGATCTCGCGTTATACCTAGTGTCGCGTTGAATACCTACGCCTTAAGATGTATTATCTAGTGCATCTAGCCATTCCTGAATAACCTAATACCTAAATTACGCTTCGATATATATAATATAAAATTCTTCTGTATATACTCGTATCTACATAGAAAACACCCATGACTCAGGAACAAATATCTGATGTGTTGATCACACAAATAAATGTCCTTACTAGGATTCGAACCCGGGACCATCGGCTCACTATTAAGGTCACTACCCACTAGGCCAGACCGGTCGTCAAATTGTTTATATTCACACACTATTGATCTAAAAACTTAACTCCAACCAACTTAACATTTACGATAGTAGGTATTTTTTCCGGAGATATTAATACACACCCCCCCTTTAGTACACACACTAAGCAAGGAATAAATGAAAATTTCATTATTAATGAAATGAAATATCTATTTCTACCCGTCGACTGTATAGGTAGTGGTTGAATTAACATTTCGTATACCAAACGTAATTGGGTACTTTTCATGCATGGGCTCCCAACTCAACTATAATATTCCATATATCAAATTCATTATATTCCAACTATAATGAATTTGAACAATCACGTGGCGCCGCGGTCCAGTGGAAAAGATACCAACGCGCGACTATTTCATGAGTACTGTAATACCTATTCATATGTTATGCAAGCGTTGATGTCCTTTGTACTATTGAGATAGAAGAAGAAGAAGAATAAGAAGAATATATTTATTTAAAAGAAAAAACCTTAATAATATTCGACAATATCCAGTGGCCCCACACTAGGCAATGCCTGTCACGTGGTAGCCGGGTTCGCATTAAACAACCAAAGGTTAAGTAAAAAACTAGGTGACATTAATAGAAGTAATAATTAAAGAAATTAAGTAATTTAAAGAAAGAAAATTAAAGAAAAACTTTGTCTCTGTGTGTGTGTGTGTGTGTGTGTGTGTGTGTGTAAGTGTGTGTGTGTGTGTGTGTATGTGTGTGAGTGTGTGTTGGGTTGCGCATGTATTAAGGCTACAGAGATTGTTAGCATACGTAAGTGATTAGGTGACGACCTTCAGCAGCATTTCAGTTTGACTATAGTTAAGACCTTTCAACCAGTTCTTAATTACGAATTTTGCTTCAAGAGGAGACTTTTTAGATATGTTGCAGGCCTTTACTACTGTATTGTAAATATAAGGATGCAGGGAGTTAGGCAAACGCCTCGCGAATGCGGATTTTGTGATGGGAGTAGGAACTTTGAAGATTCGATTACGGATTAGGGTAAGATATTCTTCGGAATTTATAGTTTTTCGATGCACGTGAGTTGCAACTCGTAGGATCAATAATTGTCTCACACTAAGAACATCCGCGTCTTTATAAAGGGTGACCGTTGAAAACCACCGAGGCTTCCCAAGCATGACTTACCTAACTTTCTTTAATTATTTAGGTTTTATAGTAGAAAAAGCATTACCTATTTTAGATGACTCGTAGAAACAGTATTGTATAGATAGATAGATAAACCATTTATTCGTTTGCCACAATATCAAAACAGAAGAAACACAGGAGATACAAAAAAGCAACATTAAGATAAAAAATAAAACTTAAAAGAAATAAACCGTAGAATTGCTGTGTGCGTTGCAGCAAAACAAAAGGGTTCTGGCTCAGTTATACACTCCGCTCTTTCGAGCGAAGCACTGGTAATTCTGCTAGAACCCAGGTCACTAATAGACTATCGATGTAGAAATTATAATGTTATAATAGTAATGAATAATTGGCCTATTTCTAGTAAAATTGCCATTATAATGTCTGAATAGAATAGATGTGTCGTAGGGATGTATAGGTGTGGTGAGTGTTGGTGCGTATGTGTAGTATTAACAAATACAGCTGTAGTGAACGTCCTACAGACTACATCCGGTCAGCTGTAACTAAGTACCCGTACGGA
Source organism: Cydia strobilella (assembly GCF_947568885.1). Taxonomy (NCBI): domain Eukaryota; kingdom Metazoa; phylum Arthropoda; class Insecta; order Lepidoptera; family Tortricidae; genus Cydia; species Cydia strobilella. The sequence goes on from NC_086052.1 coordinate 18,234,750, forward strand.
ATTCCTAAGTTTTGTTTATTTAAAAGGTGTTTTTTGAAATGAAACTTGAATGTTTTTTTTTAATAACAAAACTTCCGTGAGAAACAGACATATTAAATATATTAATAACGGGTCACTCACGTGTTTTAAGTCGAAAACGCTCGACATATTTCACTCCGTACTGAGGAGCGTCATCGGGAGCTTGCGTCGACGGTGACGGACCGGCGCAGACTGCGGGCCGCAGCCCTCCGCGCCCGATGACTCGGAATGATTTTTTTGTTTACAATAGTGATATAATCAAGCTTTTCAATCTGGTACCTTCATGAGGCCACTCAGCAAGCTTCGTGAAAAGCTCTCTATTATATCGCGATTGTATAAAATACTGTTTAAATTGTATTGGTGCAGGTAAATAAAAAAATATTTTCTATATTTTGTATAAGTAATTCGATTCCTACATAAATGCATATTTCTTTTTTCGATCCGTCTCACATAAAGTATTGAATTTACATATTTTGACTCCGGAATGTTACTTAGTCTTAACTTCTTTAATATTCAGTGACTCATTAAAATTCAGTAAGTCCGAGAATATATTATAAGGTCAATGACCTCATTGCCATTGCCAAAGTAATCGGTAAGTAGGTTAAGTTACTACAATAAAGTTAGGTTCGCTATTTGACAGGTTAGCGTATGAATAGCGTTGAGAAAACCGGGAAAGTTTCGGGAAAATTTCAAAACGGCTCGTTTTTTTCAAGTTTCTTTCGAGAAAAAAAATGTATTTTTCAATATACTTAATTAGGAATTTAAACAGGTAGGTTAAGGTTGCATGTCTAATGTGTTTGTTTATGGCATTGACACTGTCATCACTCATCAGTGGCATTGTGTGTGACGCACTAAGCATAAATTTTAGGTCTGTGGTGTAACGTATTTAATTTTTCTGAATAAAACTGGAAAAATTTCGGTTTTTTTATAAAATTCCCATTTTTGTAAAATTCCCAAAAAAAACGATTTTTCATCCCTAGGTATGAAATAAAACTACCTATGTTTGATGATGAAAATACATCCCAACGTTTCGAATCGTTTACAGCGCTCGTGGTCAACGGGTGAATGAGGAGAATATTTATTTTTTATTTATTTTATTATTTCAAATAACAAATTGCACTTTACAGCGAATGCGAAAGCGGCACAAATTGGAACACATTGACAACATAGCATAATATACAGCTAAGACAGGTATTCATTATGATATGGTCTCTCAGGCATCGCTCTTTTTAATATCCTCTTGCATTCCGTTATCACTCGCCCCATCGCACTCACAGACAAATCGCACTGTGGCTGCGCCTCGAGCAAGTTGGTAGTTACAAACAGGCGGTTATTATATTATATATTAGGTTCACCTTTGTCAAAAACTAAGTACAATGTGAAAAACTACTCACATAAAAAAACAATTAAACAAAAACTATAAATTTGTGGCTTTCCAGGGTACTTTAAGAGAGGTATGGGCACTGCGAATGACATCTCGCTTCGTGTGGTAGGGCACAGCACAGCGGATGTCATTCCAGATCTAGAGCAGAGCCCAACTGGGGAAGTACCTCCACCTTACAGAAAACCGCAGCCAAATAGTGTTGTGTTCCTGCCGGTGAGTAAGGTTGCCAGAGCTCAACGAGGGAGAGGAGTGTTAGGGTCGGCAACGCGCATGTAACTCCTCTGGAGTTGCAGGCGTACATAGGCTACGGAGACTGCTTAACATCAGGCGGGCCGTATGCTTGTTTGCCACCGACGTAGTATAAAAAAAACTTATGCTTCAAGTGCGATAAGGATGTTTCCATCCGAAATTCCAACAGAAATTTTGATAGAAACGTCCTTAATGCAGATGAAGCATAGGTATCTAATATCCCCTTTAAGTAAAATAAGCTAACTTAAGGTTTTGAGGTACTTTCCCTCCAGGGCCCATGAATTTTTTTCACACTGTATATAAAATTCACTCAATGCTTAAAAAATTTTGATGGTCGTGGACGCATCCATAACCATAAAATATTTACGGTGTAAAGTTGAAGCTTCGGCAAAATAAAATCGACTTACGTATAGATAAAGCTATAGATAACCTCTCCTGTGGTAAACATGAGGTCCGGTGTCCTCTCTGGTGACGCGTAAAATTACAGATGAGTGGCTGAGCGTTGGGTCAGGTCATAATTCTTATTGGCAACGCGAACGAGAGCGAGTGAGGCGAGTTTTTGGGGCACCTAACAAAGTGTGAGCAACAAATTGTTAAAATGCACACCCTGCTTCAATAAAAAAAAATCTCTGTTCCAGAATGGATCCTCAATCGCATAAAAAAAAACTTGATGAAAAATATCAGTATCAATAAATTAAAAGTGGAAAAATTCACTGTCTTGCGTTTGACTTGAACCCACGACCACTGGATCTGGAGTACAGTGCTCTGCCATCTGAGCTACCAAGACCGTACCATGTACAGTGAATATTTCCACCATATATGAGCGCTAGGGAGGCTCTCGCGACATATACCGTAAGAGTCTTAATTTATTTCTAAGCTTAAGGCCAGGATTACACTCGTAAGTTTTACTTACGTAAATAGGGACAAAGCTATTTGCTAGAATGAGATAACGATATTCATATCTCATTCTGTAGTATAGCTGTGTTCCTACTTACGTAAGTAAAACTTACGCCCCCTGGCCTAATAGCAACGCAGACGTTTCTGCTTGATACAAAATTAATTTAATATCAGTATCATTAAGTAATGGAATATATATAATGTTAGTAAAACGTCAAAATCGTGTTTATTTTCATGCCTTCATTGGCGTCCGTTTACCGGCCAGGTAACGTGATTTGGGTCAAGCGGCCGTCGATGGCGTTGGCGACCCAATTTGTGGCGAGTGTTCGGACACTTCTGCCGGTAAAACATGTTAGTGGGCGAGAGATAATATATCTATATATTAAGCTTCTGTCCACGACTTCATCTGAGTGGGATGGTGATGATGAAGATATATAAAAACTATACTATGGTTGACGTAACTGGTGACCGAAGAGCTGGCGGCTTTCTCGCACAACGTATCAGCATTGCGATACAGCGGGGAAATGCCGCCAGCATCCTTGGTACAATGCCTCAAGGGCCTATTTTAGATTTAAGCTATAGGTAGTTATTAATTTCGTTTACGTAGTACCACTGTATATATCTTGTATGTAAATAAATGTTTATATTATAAAACTATAGTATTAAATTAAATCAAATATTATTTATTATCAGGCACCTAAGGCACCATAGATACATACCTAACAAACTAACATACATACAATAATAAAAATCTTACAATCTAAAAATTATTTCGTCGACACGGATAAGATTTGTCATCGGCCGTCAAACTAACTCCATACCAAATTCCATCTCAATCGCTTCAGATGGAATTTGGTATGGTTTAAGCGTGAAGATGTAACAGACACAAGTTACTCGCACATTTAAATTTAATATTAGAGGAGATTATTAAGGATATACAATCAGCGGCAAAAGTTTAGAAGCTAAGCGGCTGAACTGCTCATAGTGACCAACACACGCTCTCTTTATTCGCTTGAGAATGAAGTTGTATTTATGTAAGTTGTATTCAGTTAATTTCAAACATCTCGCCCGCTTAATGATGATTGTTCCCAAACAATAGTTATTTGTTTTTGTTTAACAGTCCATTAAAAATGGGCTTCATATTTATAAACTTAAATAATAGATGTCATATCATAAGTATAGTAAAGGAAAAGTTACCAAGTAGCAGAGTGACCTATAAAGTGGCCATGTACATTTGCAGCATGGTTGTAGGTAGGAACCTAATATGTAAGCAACTTTGTACCTTTCTCGTCTCGTCTAGCCTCGCTCAGCTATGGAAAGACACCTTTAAGGCTCCGTCGCATTGACGCGGAAGCGTTCCGGAGCGGTCGCGGAGCGGCGCGGTAGCATGGCGGTGATGTCACATTGAGCGCGGTCGGCGGATTTAAAGCGTTTTGATCGCGGACCCGCGTTGAAACCGCATTCTAAGTTACCTACGGCTACGGGTAGGCGGGCGCAGGCAGCACAACTGCTCCGCCTCCGATCCGCTCCAATGTGACGGGCGAATGACCGCGATCGCGCCGCTTCCGCCGCAACCGCTCCGCGTCGGTTCCGCATTCGGTCGGCGTATCGAGAGCGGATTGAACGCGGTGCCGCGCTTCGGAGATATGACGTATCTCATAACGTTCCGTGCATCCCAGTTGCGCGGTACCGCGGGCAATCCGCGTCGGTTCCGCTACCGCGTTACTGACGGAGCCTTAACGTAGGGTTGTTATTTTAGGGCCACCCCACACTAGCGTCTTTAGCGTCGGCGTCTAGTCAGCGCTATGGGAAAATGGCGTCGCTGCACAGTTGCGCCAACGTCGAGCAACAGCCATAGAGTTGACTAGACGCCGACGCTCGGGAGACGCTTAGTGTGGTGTGGCCCTTAGAGTTCGTATTAATTTGAGGCACGTGTTCGCGTCAGCGCGGATGAATCAGATCCCTTCTCCAGCATTTATGAGGTTAATGATAAATAATATTACGATCATAGCCCTGATAAGGTTTACGAAGAAATTGACGTCTTTAAATTTAATTCCTCCATTTGCGCAATTGAATTAAATCGTTCTAAACAGTTTACAGTCACCATTCTGATGTCAGTGTACGTTCGAATTGGCCTGTGTATATATTTTTATATTTTTTTTTTTTTTTTTCAAAGGCACATGATCAATTTTAAAGTTACTCGCCAAATATGTGTGTACTGTAATGTTTGTGCCAAAGTAAATATGAAATTAATTGATTCATGTTTAACTTGTTTGTCGCTACGTGTTCCTCTGTGTTCTTTGAGCCTGTTTTACGTTTCACCATTTCAATTATGTCGAATATCCTTTTAGGTTTAGCTCGTGCGGAAAAAACCTACCCCAACCAGCACGATTCAAAAAATCCACTTAAAAACCAGATTGGTTTCTATTGAGAACCGTCTAAAAGGAAAGCCGTGTATGTTTTATTGGTTAGACGGTACCTACGCAAATAAAGTCCGACGATGGGGCGCATTCAGAAAAGGGAGGACCTTGAAATGTTCGTTTTTGAGAGCCTAAAGTAGGTACAACTAAAGCAAATTTCTGAAAAATATTTCTTAACGTATTGGTGTTATCAGTCATCAATTTTATTATTAGATCACATTTTAGAAAAATGTACCTATCGTTGTCAAAAAATAGTTTTATAATGAAGTTCTTTTGAACACAGAGTTGAGATTTAAAATATGTACTTGACTATAGATTTAAGCTAGTTATTAATTTAGATTTAAGCTAGTTATTAATTTCGTTTACGTAGTACCACTGTATATATCTTGTATGTAAATAAATGTTGTTTTATGACTTGACTTTTGTTATTACATATATTAATAAAAAATCAAATTGAAAATTCTTAAATGGTACCAAAGAACTAAAATCTGTATTTGTATAGTGGTCTGCAAAAAATCAGAACTACCGGATTTAACGTAAACGAACCCCGTACTTTCAGGCGACAAAGATACTGTATTAGATCGTCAAGGTCGTATCAAAACCATAACAAATTGGTTAATTAGTATTATCTCTGGAGTCGATATTTAATTAATCACTAGCACTGATAGGTTTTTTCTTGCAAAAAACCGGGCTATGATGATAAGGGCCGCTTGCACCATTCACTAACCGGTTAAACCTGGAGTTACCATGGTTACCCCGGGTTAGTGGGATGGTGCAAGTGACGCTAAGGAACATAACGTCAATATTCCTAGCATGTGAGACGGGGTACTGTCCGCGCGCCAATTCCGTACATTCGGAGGTCGAGGAAGTGGGGGGGTATGCGCCGCGCCCGTACGTACAAAATGAAACCACTCTGTCATGACGCCCAACATTCCTAACATTCCTCAGCCGTGCACGGAATTCGCGCGCGGACAGTACATTTCACGATCGAAATTAATTTCAAACATATCGTATTTTTATCGAGCACCGAGACCGTTTGATTGACCTGTCCAAATATTGGTGCGGAGAGGCGTGACGAGATACAATATTTGTGTTAATTGATAATATTTGTGTTTCGTATCAGTCTTTCCAATATATTATTATATTACATACACCCTCGCACGGTCAGGGCGAAATGCCCAATTTGTCCTTGTTTTTCCGAAGTGTTTTATCAGCGCCGAATTTCGTTGAGCAATCTGTGGGGTTTAGATTGTGATCCGGGTAATACCATATTTGTTGGATATGGATTTAAAACATTAACTACCACTCTTAGGAAACATATCAAATTCGACTAGGTTACCCAAAGCTTAAACCCCGCTAGATGGCGTCACATTCGCAAATTATCAGGTTTTATTTTTTTGTGGAATAGTGTTGGTATCTGTATACTTAAAAGTATGTTTAGCGCACTCTTTACATAAATATTGAACTATTATAATAAACATTGAATACTTCATTAGTGCAAAAAACACTTTTAAAGTCGACAGAGTGTTTCTGTCATGCTATTTCCTACTATTACTCACACATGCAAACAGTGTTTCCGTGATGCTTGTAGTAGACAATTTCATGCAGTGTAAGTATGCTGCAATGGCGTTGCGGTATGTTCGTGGAAATACGTGCAAGAGGATTCGGGTTCGAGACTGGTACGTCAGGGGTACTTTTTTTGTCCTTTTTGTGTTATCTTATGTTTCTTATACCTTTTATTCTTCGAATTCTTGTCCGATTCCGATATAACCGAAATATATCTCAGTGATATCGGAAACGGCTCTAAAGATTTCGATGAAATTTGCTGTAAGGGGTTCGATCTAGCTAGGTCTTATCTCTGGGAAAACGAGCATTTTTGAGTTTTTTACTTATGTTTTCTTTTTCTCCCAGATATTCAGTATTATTAATAAATTAGTTTATAACGTTTTATAAAAATATGTGACGTTTTGAACTAAAAGGTACCACATTGTCGGTTGTCGATTAGGTTGATTTCATTTTGAAGCTTTATGGAAATATGACAACAATAAGTAGGTACCCGTTTGGTTGAAAACGCCACATATATTGAAAACCTGACTTTCACAAATCTCACCTTTTTGGGTTCTTCCAACTCAGAAAGGATGGAGAATACTGACGATTCTTAGTAGCACTAGCCCAAGGAAGTCCAAGTGTCAGGTATCAGTTTTTTTTAAAGCGCTAAATATAGTTCTACAAGTAAAGCAATCCCTTACTGCCCAGCCTCTATAGTATTTTTCAAACTGGAAGGGTACGATGATAGATTTCATCGCCATACAATTTATAACCTAATAATGCCAAATGTTGCAAAATTATATTGAATTGAGATCTATCATCGTACCCTTGCAGTTTGAAATAGCTATTTACGATACAAGTGCGGAAAAGAGAAAATTCGAAACGAGTGGCGACAGATTAAAACAAGCCCGCAGAGAGTGTTTTAAATCGACACGAGTTGCGAATTACCTATTCGCACGTGTATCGTACAACGTTTTACAGTAAAATTGCGGGAATCTTTCTCTTTTACTCCAATGAACGCCTAATTAAAGTGACGGAGAAAGATGCCCGCAATTTGCGAACTTCGATTTTCGCGGTTATAGCCCTGCTGTTCGCAAGGGGCGCTACGATCGTTAACCCGTTATCAAAGAAGCGATGACATCGCTTACAGAAACAAATGACTATAATTCATCACTCCGCCATTTAAGACATCCCTTCGGGGTTAAGATAAGGCATTTTACTTGCACCATTTACTAGGGGGTTAATCAGTTAAACCTGGAGTTACCATGGTTACCAGAACAATTTGACACTGGGTTTACGGTTAAACCGGTTAACCCCGGGTTAGTGGGATAGTGCAAGTGGCGCTTAGTGGTTTTTCGCTAGGGATAATTTGCCAAAGCTTAGCGACTTGGACCGTCAGTCCTATAAATGTAGGGGAAGGTTGCTATCATTGGACCACTTAATTTCGCTGCCTTATAATTTACACAATTCATGTAAGAAATTAAAACAAGTTTGATAATTTTGAACCATTGAAATATATTTATTCGTTACCTTACAGACAAATTTTGACGACCGGTCTGGCCTAGTGGGTAGTGACCCTGCCTGTGAAGCCGATGGTCCTGGGTTCGAATCCCGGTAAGGGCATTTATTTGTGTGATGAGCACAGATATTTGTTCCTGAGTCATGGGTGTTTTCTATGTATTTAAGTATTTATATATTATATATATCGTTGTCTGAGTACCCATAACACAAGCCTCCTTGAGCTTACCGTGGGACTTGCTCAATCTGTGTAAGAATGTCATATAATATTTATTATTTATTTATTTAAATGAATACAGTAATACTGATTTAAACTAACACGATTTTCACTCATAATTTTAAAACTAACACGGGATTAAGCGGGATTAATGAACGCGATTAAGTTTTAAAATTATAAATGAATACAGTTTAATAATCTAGGAGAAAAAACGTGAAAAGTATTTTAAGGTTCAAAAAATCTTGTTAAATTCTAACTGAATATGCATTTAACTACTCGCCCTACATTCGATAATATCGGGAACGCGTTATTCGTGTAAACACGATTATCACGACCACGTTTGTTCGTGTCGAGGCAGTTACCGCTCTCGTTATGAGTATTGGAATTTCGCGGTGGATTATAAGGGCGCACTTATCACTTTGACGCGCGCCGACACTACGCGCTGTTCAAGTTGACTGTAAGTTATTTCATTTCTCATTTATACAGTAGCTCTGTTATGTGATTGCATTAAAATTTATTTTTTGCACAAACCTCTCAACGCTGCAAACTTCACCCGAAGGCCGCAAAAAATACCCTCTGAGAGAAATCGCTTTGTCTATTGCCAAACATTTTGAAGTAAATTGTAACAAAACTTTTAGCTAGAGTTTCGTCGGCTTTGGATTTGTTTTTCTCATTGCATTGCGGTTGACGCTGTCAGCATAAGCGGCTTTCAAATATTTACTATGTATATGAAATATTATAAATACGAAAGAACGAAAGAGGCGTGAAGCCGCTTAAACCGCTGAACTAATTTATATGAAGTTTGGTATTGAGATAATTTGAGGCCCGAGAAAGGACATAGGGCAGTTTATATCAATCATTCCACGTAGACGAAGTCTCGGGCAGAAGCTAGTTCACTATAAGCAATTTTAAGCAGTTTTCGGGTTAAGTATCGAGCGAATTCGCTCGGAAAGTTTATCCGGCGGCTTTCTGTTATGATTTATGGCAAGTGGATGACGCGTGTTACCGAGTTGACAAGTGTGCGCAAACCTTCGAAGTAAAAGTTTTATAGAACACCGTCACAATGAAACACGAGAGCTGTGAAGTCTGAATGGAGCTGAGATATCGTTAGAGCTTGAATTGCAAATGCTATTGTTATCCTCCTTTTGGAATACGAGCACAAAGTTACGGATTTGATTATTACCATGGTCTGGATCTTGACTATTTTATTTTCAAACAGCGAAACTATACAGGTAGAATATACATTGCATTGAAAACTAGTCTGAATTTTTATGTTTAATATGCCGGTATATAACCCCATGGTGTGGAATATTGTTGGGTGGATCTTCCAAGAATATCATTGGAAACTATTTTTCAGGGATCCATTTGCCAAATTTTTACTTAAGTCAGGTCAGGCATTAAGGACTGTTTTACCTAACTATTACGTAGGATTATCAAAAGCTGTCCCTGAAAGTTGACCTATCACCTAGGCCGACGATCTGCAACTTAACGTCCAGTGTGAAGTGAATATATAACCTTTTCAGTTCCATTGACAAACTTAACCTGGACCTCTTGCACATACAGCAATGATCTGAGAAGTATGGCCTTTTTGTGAACGCGTCTAAGTGCCAAGCCATTATTATTGGTAGTTCTTGACAGCTTGCCAGACTGGACTTTGACACTATTGCACCAGTAAACTTCAACGGTACACCAATACATTTTAGTGTCACAGTGTTAAAGACCTAGGCGTTTTACTGGGCAGTACGATGAGTTCGAGAACACAGGTTACTGAGATCAGCCGAAAATTTATGGATTCTCTTTATTCATTAAAACTAAAGCACTCTAATTCTACCTATATAGGCTTGTCATGTAGTAACAGTTTGCGACGGTAACTATTATCTATCTGTCATTTTTGTGGTTTCGCTTTGGAACAAATATTAATAATTGCTTTGGAACAAATATTAGAAATATTATTAATCTGAATGTTCTTTTCCTTTTGCGCACACATGTTTAGAGTTATGGTCCAGAACTGTAAGCCATCAATGTAATTTTGTACGTCTGTAACTTTTGTGAGCCAAATAAATAAAATAGAATAAAAAAAGGAAATTTCCAAATAGCTTTTTGAAAGAAAATGATATAAAACTAATAAATACATACACAAGTTTGTAATTTAAAAATCGCTTACCTGGTGAAAGGCGGACAGCACCTCGCCTGACGAGACTGCCTTTCAACTGAGATTATTATCCATAATTGGAGATTATCCATAATTGGAGATGAGAGGAATCAACAAATAGCATTGGTTGTAAATGTAATCCAGCGGAGCGGACATCTGCGCTCGTTACCACGTCAGTGGAAAGGCAGCCTTCATAATTAGGGGATTACGTACCTATTTGATTGTTGAAGTAGTCCTACAACATAGTTACACACACTGAAATAATAATTGATGATTAACGTTTTTACTTCAAACAAATTGTGACTATAGTTTCCGGTCAAGCTGCGCCGGAAGTAACACATTACTCGTTTCTTTGAAGTCGGTTTACGTTTCATCATTGTTTATGTATTCCAACTTTTCTGCTATAAAGATTGTTTATAGTTAACTAGATAAGAAATCTTCGGGATGCTGGTTCCACAGACGTGTTTATAAATAGATAACGCATGTGTTCAGTTCAGCCTGTGTAATTTTGAAATGTTAGATTTTTTGGAAATAACCAGAAAAATCACATAATCTTAGAGCTGCTTCCCACTGACGTCCAGTTTTTTGCGGGTACGGTTTTCTGCAGGATCCAGTTTTCTGTAGTATGAGTGCAGTATCCCGCAAACAGAATGCTCGTGTGAACGTTACTAATTATATAAGCACGTACACTACTAAAACGGGATTCTGCAGAAAACCGTATCCCGCAAAAAACTGGACTCAGTGGGAAAGAGCTCTTACAATAGGATGATAATATCACTCACATTATTATTTAATTAAAAAAATATAGTAAGGCAGCGCGGTCTTTCAAAGAAAGGCTTATTGTTCTTAGTTCTAGCATAGGTACATACATAAAACTAAAAATAATTGACATTTGTCGGCAGTAATGAAATATTGTAGTCTGAATCCAAACGGTACCTTTAGGCGTAGCATTTGTCGGCAGTAATGAAATATTGTAGTCTGAATCCAAACGGTACCTTTAGGCGTAGCATTTGTCGGCAGTAATTAAATATGGTAGTCTGAATCCAAACGGTACCTTTAGGCGTAGCATTTGTCGGCAGTAATTAAATATGGTAGTCTGAATCCAAACGGTACCTTTAGGCGTAGCATTTGTCGGCAGTAATTAAATATGGTAGTCTGAATCCAAACGGTACCTTTAGGCGTAGCATTTGTCGGCAGTAATTAAATATGGTAGTCTGAATCCAAACGGTACCTTTAGGCGTAGCATTTGTCGGCAGTAATTAAATATTGTAGTCTGAATCCAAACGGTACCTTTAGGCGTAGCATTTGTGGGCAGTAATTAAATATTGTAGTCTGAATCCAAACGGTACCTTTAGGCGTAGCATTTGTGGGCAGTAATTAAATATTGTAGTCTGAATCCAAACGGTACCTTTAGGCGTAGCATTTGTGGGCAGTAATTAAATATTGTAGTCTGAATCCAAACGGTACCTTTAGGCGTAGCATTTGTGGGCAGTAATTAAATATTGTAGTCTGAATCCAAACGGTACCTTTAGGCGTAGCATTTGTGGGCAGTAATTAAATATTGTAGTCTGAATCCAAACGGTACCTTTAGGCGTAGCATTTGTCGGCAGTAATTAAATATTGTAGTCTGAATCCAAACGGTACCTTTAGGCGTAGCATTTGTCGGCAGTAATTAAATATTGTAGTCTGAATCCAAACGGTACCTTTAGGCGTAGCATTTGTCGGCAGTAATTAAATATTGTAGTCTGAATCCAAACGGTACCTTTAGGCGTAGCAATTGTCGGCAGTAATGAAATATTGTAGTCTGAATCAAAACGGTACCTTTAGGCGTAGCATTTGTCGGCAGTAATTAAATATTGTAGTCTGAATCCAAACGGTACCTTTAGGCGTAGCATTTGTCGGCAGTAATTAAATATTGTAGTCTGAATCCAAACGGTACCTTTAGGCGTAGCATTTATAAATAAAATTGATCCTGTATGTAGTGTTGCGCTCGTGACTTACTAAACGTTTCATAATGTCGGTTTAGTCTGTAGTTATGTCAAATCAATATCAATTCTAATTGATATTTTTAAAACACAAATGCGGTATCTAGACTTGGTATAAACCAGACATTTGCTCCGATTCCTTTGTGGTGAGTAAGAGGCTTAGCGGATCAACTAATGTTCCACGGAGATGTACTTGCAGTGCAAGAGGTAAAAAGTAATGTCAATAAGGCTTATTCTTATTACATTAAGAAATAAGCCAAAAAGCCGCGGAGTCGATATTGTTACCGATAAGTTGAAGCAAAATGAAGTTAGATATTCGTTTCTTTAGTAAATTACCTACCTACATATAGTGATAAGGTTGACCTGCAGGGTTTTTTTGACGTTTCCTCATATTTTAAGGATTGAATTTATGTATTTATGTATGTACTAAACAACTTTGAGTATAAAATGTAAACTAAGAAATCACAAAATAAAATTGGTTGTCCTATTAGACCGCGGGCCAGGAACAGATTTCCATGACCAATCGCCTCCCGGGCGAAAAGTCGTATAGTGGTTAACGGCTATGTATGATGAACCCTCGTGAACGTCAGCTGCCGCTCCGTTGGTGGGTTGAGGTATGGCAGCAAATAAAGTCTATAAAATTTTTTTTGTCATCGCCTCCCGCTTGATACTTTGTCAGATGATAGTTTAGATGCTATTGTGAATAAACAAAATCGTCAGCCGATTGTATCGCTCTGGAAAGACCGTAAGCTGGTCACATGAACATGTAAAAAAGAAAATTCTTTTCAGTCATCGGCGTCATCACCTCCCGTTTGATACTTTGTCAGATGATCGTTTAGATGCTATTGTTAATAAAACAAATCGTCAGCCGGTTCTATCGCGGTGGAAAGACCGTGTTACGCGTTTCGGTGGCTGCCATTCCTCAACCCACCAACGGAGCGGCAGCTGACGTTCACGAGGGTTCGTCATACATAGCCGTTAACCGCTATACGAGTTTTCGCCCGGGAGGCGATGACTGACGAAATTTGCGCCTGGCTCGCGGTCCATATAGAAAACGTCTTGAAATCGTTAATGAAAGAACACGATACGGAGAGTACACGCAGTCAATCTTCTTAATTGGGAAACGTGTGGCACAGCGAGTCAAGCGGATTATGAAAGGAGTAGGTAAGCTTTTGTCACTGAACGTGAGCTTGAATTGGCTCGACTTGTTTTAATAAAAACTTGTGACCTTTCAGTAGGTACACTGAAAGTAATGTCTACATAAAAATTGGGGCTTGCGAAGTAGGTATATCTTACAACAACAAAATCTGTTTTGGGATATTGATCAAAATTTATTTGTTTATTTCCTATTGTGGCCAGCTCCTATGTCCATTGTCAGATCAGCTCGATGATACCATAATTAAATATGTATTGTATTGTCACGGAACTTACATTATGTATGTGAAGTTTCAGCTCAATCGAATAATGGCAAGTGGGTTAAGCTTGCAAGGTTTACCTGAACATTGCAAGTTAGATAAAATCTTGTAATAATAAATCAATCAATATAAATATGACGCAATATCACAAATACACTTTAGAAGCGGAAATACCAGATACGAAAACTAGTACCCCAGGAAATACATTGTCATACAGCTCAGATCCACTCAAACCTCTTGAAGGGTTTTGTTACAGAAAAAAATCCCGATAATTTGTGGAGAAGTCTACTGTAAAAACCTTAACACGCCTTTTTTGAAGAATCGTACTCAAAAATTGTACTGTACTGTAACACTGTAGTCTGTGTAGTCTGTATGCAAAACAGCATTGATGGCCTATCACGGCTACGTGGAATCAGTGCTTCGATATGGACTGATTGCACTGGTTGTGTGGAGAAATGGGGTTGATGTTCAAAGGGCTTTCATCTGTCAAAAAAAATGTATTCGTGCCATATGTGGTGTGCCCAATGACTTCTTGTAAACCTCTTTTCTCTGAATTAAATATTCTCCCTCTACCTTGTCTCTATGTGTTTGAATTCTCTAAATTTGTAAAACTAAATATTAACTTGTTTAAGATAGCCATGGAGGTGTTTCCTAGAAACACTAGGAATACAAACAGGCTTATTGTACCCAAACAGCAAAAAACTGCTGCTTTTAAGAAAAACTGTTACTGTATGGGTGTAACTATATACAATAAACTACCACAGCATATAAAGGATCTGCCATATACTAAATTTAAAACAGCGCTTTTTAAATGGCTACTGACAAAATCATTCTACTCTATTAATGAATTTATTGCGCATAATAATATTTAAAATTAATATTAGTCAAATTTGTATTATAAATATTTATTACCTGGACATTACATATGAACATAGTTATTTTATTATCAATTGCTGGGACTGTATTGTAATTTGTATTGAATTGTAAAGTTGACTTATTGTGCATCCTATTCTAGTTTAATTTAAGTTAATGTAGTTAGTAATTAATTAAGTTAATTTAAGGTAGTCTTATGTAATACAAATTTAATGTATAATTGGCTTTCTGTATCTACCATAATTTTTATGTTAATGTCACAGCTGTTGGATCTCCAAATAAATAAAAATAAAATAATAATTATAAGGACCCATTTGCATGCTGCCAAAAACAGCTAAAAAGGCTAGACCAATGTAACTTTTATAATATCTATGTAAAACCCTTTTTATGTGCAAATAAATGATTATGATTATGATTATGAGCGAGATAATATGATACTCGTGTGGTAAATGATATCAAATCCTTAACCAAACCATTAAAACCATTAACCTTAAAAGCATTTCTAATTTTAAAGTTAGTATGTGGCTCCAGAGAGGTTAGTTCGAACTTACATTTTGATATCTGAATAATATTTAATGATGTCACTATGTCAACATTAGCGCGTGCTATTCGCTCGTACACTTGTTCGTACATGAATTGGCGTGAACGAGACGCATGAACGAATGGTAACGAAATGACATCATTTTACATAAAAAATGGACGTTCGAATTGGCCTCTCAGTGAACAAGAGGTGACTACCCGGGAAGTTAAAATACTTTAATATGTTTTAATTAAGGCTTGTTTGGAGAGCATTTGTTTTGTTTTATTTTACTTTCGCTCAGGGCCAATCTGAGACAGTTATTCGTATTCAAGTTTTGAAATTAATTCTGAATTAATAACTGTACAAGCAAATCTCAATAATTATAACATAGATTATTGTTACTAGGTTCTCATTAGTATGACATATTATACCAAAATTTATATTATTTTCATATAAATAGAATGCAATTGTGCGGAATACAGTTAATTAGGACGTCTAGTTTAATCTTTGAACGCTTTTGCCGTTTAAAATCCAATTTTTTTGGAATCCTATTTTTTTATTTTTCGTCTCGTTTCTATCACCGCACCTCCCTCCAAAGGAGCAAAGCTCATCCTCACTTCTTAGACACATGGCACACCATGAATAAGCGGGCATCCCGCTCGTTTTTCCCCAGAACGTGCAGAATGTGGAATGAGTTGCCTCCTGAGGTATTTCCTTTGTGCTACGACATGGGATTCTTTAAGAAGCGGGTATTTAGGGTTCTCAAGGGTCGGCAATACTTAAGTGGCTCCTGTGATGTTGCTTATGTCCATGGGCGACGATGACTGCTTCCCATCAGGCGGCTCGTCTGCTCGTTTGCTATCACATAAAAAAACAATGAAATAAGGTAGATAAAATCATAACAAATTCAGATTTAACAATTTGACATCACGATCTTGAAGATCGCTCACGCATTCTTCAGATGCACGCCAATCACCACGACGAGCGTCAAGTCGAATAAAAACCAGTTCAAAGCCGTAACAAGTTGTAAAATCTGAATCGTGTTCCTGTTATTAAAATCAGAATACGCCTCTAGTTGGAAGTTTGTATCGAGTTACGTGCTACGCCACGGCGCAACGTAGCTCGTAGCCCCGCCCTCTACGGCTGTGCTACGTTCAATTGTAGAAGCCCTCTTCTTACGGAGGCTTTTTAGAGATTCGTACCCAAAGGGTAAAAACGGGACCCTATTACTAAGACTCCGCTGTCCGTCCATCTGTCCGTCTATCACCAGGCTGTATCTCATGAACCGTGATAGCTGGACAGTTGACATTTTCACAGATGTTGCCGCTATAACAACAAATACTAAAAAGTACAGTAATCTCGGTGGATGAGTCCAACTCGCACTTGTCCGGTTTTTGAGCTCTACTCAGACTTCCATAGTTATCCTCCTCATCGGAAAGAACTATTATGTATATTTTTTTCAAAATTTTAGGCCCAGGAGCTTCGGAGATAAAGGGGGAATGGTAATTTTTTGCCTATTGTCTTGAATTACTTCTAAACTATTTATCTTAAAATTATTTAAAAAAAATTGAGATTCTCACGGTGAGTTCTTTCATTTTATATGTAACACGATGTAGATTAAAAAACTTTATTTTTCAATTTTCTCATTTACCCCCAAAAAGAGGCCGGATGTTTAAAATTCATTTGTTTACGTTACATGGGTCACAAACTTACATATTTGTACCAAATTTCAACATAATTGGTCTAGTAGTTTCCGAAAAATTAGGCTGTGATAGACGGACAGACAGACGCACGAGCATACAAGGGCTCCGTTTTTTTCCTTTTGACCCTAAAAAAGATACAATGATTTAGATGGTAGATATACACTCTGAGGTAGATATTTATAGGACCCAATAACAGCAATAAACCATTTTCCATTCCTCACAGGTTCCACACCGTGCACACAAATTATCCTTATCCGGCGGGAATCACACACTACACAATAACGCGAGTGGGTCGCCACATTAGCATTTAGACACATTATTGAGCTACAGGCTGTATTCGGTAATTGATGTCGATGGCTCATGATATCGCCATCGCCAACCTTTAGATAATATCATTGTTACCTACTTAATATGGATTATTCGATGTTTATGCCTTTATTTTTTCTTCCCATTCGCGATTCTTTACAAAATTAATTCCACGCAGCTGAATTTTATCACATGCGTTATTCTTCACACTTATTAATTTTTAACAATATTGTTTCTCCCTATTCGCGATTCTACACAATATGAATTCCACGCAGCTGAATTTTATCACATGCGTTATTGTTCACAGTCATTATTTCTTCACAATCTTGTTTCTTCCTATTCGCGATTCTACACAATAAGAATTCCAAGCAGCTGAATTTTATCACATGCGTTATTGTTCACAGTCATTATTTCTTCACAATCTTGTTTCTTCCTATTCGCGATTCTACACAATATGAATTCCACGCAGCTGAATTTTATCACATGCGTTATTAATTCTTAGTTTAGAGCCTTATCAAACTGGCGATTAAGAGTTAAAAGCGAGGCGAGCGCGCAGTGATTTCGCCGCGGGCGCGCAATGATTTCGTCTCAAGCGCGTAATGATCTTGCCATTGCAACGAATTTGCTTATAATTTTTCGAAATCTCAGTACGCAGTGAATTCGTTGCGCGCTCGCCGCGAGATCATTATGCGCTCAATTCAATTCTCCCAAAAATCGCTAGTGTGATAAATCTCTTATGCAAATTGGTAGCCTGTAAGGCCGGATTATGCAAGATTGCGTTTACACTTAAAAATAAAAAACCGGCCAAGTGCGAGTCGGACACATACGAAGGGTTCCGTACCATTAACTATAAAAACGGTCACCCATCCAAGTACTGACCCCGCCCGACGTTGCTTAACTTCGGTCAAAAATCACGTTTGTTGTATGGGAGCCCCACTTACATCTCTATTTTATTCTATTTTTAGTATTTGTTGCTATAGCGGCAACCGAAATACATCATCTGTGAAAATTTCAGCTGTCTAGCTATCACAGATCACGAGATACAGCCTGGTGACAGACGGACACACAGACGGACAGCGGAGTCTTAGTAATAGGGTCCCGTTTTTACCCTTTAGGTACGGAACCCTAAAAATACAATAAGTAACAATTAAATACATTTCATCGTACTATTTCAGTGACAAAAGCTGAACAGATTTTGAAATGCTTTTTCTTTCTTAAAAATGCATTTGTGATATCCTTATTATGGCATAAGCAGTAAATATTATAGAATTTATTGCCAGATAAAGTTGACTGCTGACCACAGTAATATTGCCGTGATATCACAATATTATAAAGCATTATGTCATAAAACCAACTCGAATACCGCTCTTTTATATTGTTTGCACAATATGAGCATTTAAATTACCAGAGAGATGTACGACGCAGGACATCATTGACAAAAATATTTGATTTGTTCGAGTTTTTCGAATTGCTCATACAATGCGTGTTTCATCGTATTTTATATTCGTGTTTTATTGTCAGAATAATCACAACGTCGTTTAGAGACTGCCGACTAGGACTTAAACGGGTGTAGGAATGTACTTTTTTAGCCTCGGCAGCGGCTGATGTTAATATCTCACTGTTGAAGTCTTGGTACAAAGTCAAGTTTGATATCATTTTTAATTTCATCTCAATCGGTTCAGCTTTTCACCCCGGCATCCCCGATTTATACGAAAACGATACCAAACTTGGCTAGATTGAGTTAAGCTACTAGCTGCTAGTAGATATCAAGATAAAGTTGAGAGCCCACCAATAGCCAAATATATATGTAATATTATATAAAGACCGTAATCTTTCCTATTCAAGAAGTGTAAGGGTCTCCCCGCACCTGAGGCTTTTTCGTGCCCAAGACTTTTACTCTACAGAAAACAAGTGGCTTGTCAAGTTGTCATACATAACTCAATTAGGTATTTAATAAACAACCGCAAAATATATTACAAATACGTCTGCGAAGCTAGATAAATGACCTTCGCTGTCTTGCTAAACAATTTACGTCTGTGTAATTTGGTTTGCATGTCTCAACTTAAAGTAAAACATTAATATTTTACTTTATGGACACGATGTGTATAAATTTTTTTTTCATTTCTCTGAAAGTGTGTCGTTGTTGTTCTAAAAGGTGTGCAGAAAATGATACGTGTCTGCACTAGAGCATTTTACGTTCGAAATCGTTTTTTTTAATTTTTTTTACGATAAGCATTTAAAATTTGAGTTTAAATGGATTTGTTATACAATTTCCAGTCTGATATTTGACTCTCCATTCCATAAATAAAGATACTTTTGCCTAAATTGTTAATTGAAAATACCCTCACGAAATACTATAAAAATGTATACTTAGTCATGGTTTTAAAAAAACACATTCATTTTACTTTCCTCGTATTCGAAATTAAAAGTAGAGTATTTAACTCGGGTGAAAGGCATCATTTCAGCCTCGGACTAAAATACCTTCAATTAATCCAGATTTAATTGTTAACCTATTAAAATCAGAATACGCCTAATAGTGAATAGTGATACTCACAGCCAATAAGTCAAACACAGTAAATCTGGTGCTGAATAAATTTCAGGTTATAACTTACAGTTTAAAAAAAAACCCTAAAATCGAAACTCAAGGTTTGCCAGCGAGCTATGGAGCGTAGTATATTAGGTGTTCGTAGAACTGATCGAATCAGAAACACGGAACTACGCTCCAGAACTAGAGTTGCAGATGTAGGCGTCAAGACCGCTAAGCTTAAGTGGGACTGGGCGGGACATGTCTGTCGCATGCACCCGGAAAGGTGGGCCAAAATGGTTACTGAGTGGGACCCACGGAGCACCATTGACGGTGCAGGCCGGGGTTCAGGCAGACCAAAAAGGAGATGGCGGGACGACTTGGACGCATTCTACCCCAAATGGTGGGAAAATGGCGATGACAGGGTCGAGTGGAGAAAACGAGGGGAGGCCTTTGCCCAGCAGTGGGACACCAAAATAGGGTAATATAAAAAAAAACTTAGTTTCCTAAAAAGACATTTAAGCATGGCGCTTCATTCGATCTTTACACATTTGTACGAAAACCGTACTACGGGAACCACAGGAATCGTAAATAATCACCACAATTTATATTTAAAGTACTTGATAATTTATTCTGCAAAACATATAAGCTATTTTTATCAGCGACCAGTAAGTAATGAAAAGATTTGAATTGAACAAAGACTACCAATGTTGTCAGCCAGATAAAACATTTTTATATTGATCTATATTTTACATTAATCTTTGCATAATATTGTCTTCGGTTACCGCGATAGTTACTCATGAAATAAAACTATGAAAACGGATTATATCGCGTATATTGAATTTATAATACATCCCGACGTTAAATGCCCCGATCCCGATGTATAAATTCAATATACGCGATATAATCCGTTTTCATAGTTTTATTTTAATCTTTGCATGTTAACTTTATTGTAAGTTATTTATACAAATTAAGTCTGATATTTAAATAGATTAAAGAACATATTCACCTAAACTTGTACAATCATAATCTATGAACATTAAAAGCAATTAATCACTAAACTCAAACGATGTTCAATTATACCCTCAACTGTCAATCATGAAATTGAATGTTTACATTGTTTATTACCCACCATTAGCTAACACGTTGAACTCAATTTGATATCGTTTGAATTAAAATGTACCGGCTCTAGGAAATGCCACTGATTGGTTCGAGGGAGCCAGATCCTCTAATTGGGAATTTAGTTATTAAATTATCAAACAGGAGCCAATTCGAACGTACACTACATCAGAATGATATTTGAATAATTATTATTTAGTTATCGTGCATCTCGCCCGCGCCAATACGTGTACGGACACGTACGAGCGAAATGCACGATAGCTGAATGACATCAGGGCTATAACCGCGAAAATCGAAGTTCGCAAATTGCGGGCATTTTTCTCTGTCACTCTAATTACGCCTTCATTGGAGTAAAAGAGAAAGATCCCCGCAATTTGTGAATTTCGGTTTTTGCGTTAGCCCCTCAGTTATACAAGTATGTCATATCAGTGTACGTTCAAATTGGTCTGAGAGTCTAAATTGAATTTATGCGGTCAAGTCGGCTACTCGAATCAAAGTGGGAAGTGCCTTTACTGAATTTCATTGGAAATCAAATGAACCTTAAAAGCCATAATTATGCCGAAAACTTGTTTGATATAATTTCGTTGGCTTTGATTTAAATTTTATGAAATAAATAAGCCTGAGTATATTTCTACATCCTGTAAGTCGTTCTGAAAGGAGAGCTCTTAATTCTAATTTCCTTCTAAAGGAATTGAAATTATGTTGGTACGTTGCTGGAATGAAGTTATGATAATGATAAATAGGTACCTACTTAAGTAAAAAAAAAAAACCGGCCAAGTGTGAGTCGGACTCGCGCATCGAGGGTACCGTACTTTTTAGTATTTGTTGTTATAGCGGCAACAGAAATACCATCTGTAAAAATAATCATCTGTGAAAATTTCAACTGTCTACCTATCACAGTTCATGAGATACAGTTTGGTGACAGACAGACAGACGGACAGACGGAGCGGAGTATTAGTAATAGGGTCCCGTTTTTACCCTTGGTTACGGAACCCTAAAAAGCATAAACGATCAGCCTAACCATGCCTAACGAACTGGCCCGTACCCGAGCGGTTGCCAACGGCCTCTTTTCATAAATGTTCCGTTTCCTAGCATTTACGTGTATTTAGAATGTATATTTTGGCATAATTGCATTTGTCTTAGCATGTTTTAAGCTGTGGGCGGCTAGATGCTAATTGTAACTATATTGTTGCCACTAAAGTGGCCCCCATCCGTTACGGCCCCCGGCGGATTCTGTCGACAAATTCTGCAATATTAGTCATAAATGTGAATATTTTGTGCCCACTAAAGTGAACCCAATCCCCGGGGGTTCCAGAAGGCTTCTGTTGGGCAAACGTTGTATTATTGTTACCGCAAATGTAGCAACACAGCAATAACAAGAAACATTTATCCGACAAATTGCCCTGCAGACCCGCAGAACCTCCTACCTACCGACATGCTACTAATATTATACAGGTGGTACGTTTAATAAGAAATGATACGTTACTCATTTCGTTCATTTGCATAAAAGGGCCTTAGGCTAACTAAATATGTCTAAAATTTTGTGAGAAATATTTCTCTCACAATTTTAGACTTATATTTAGTTCACAAGCTGTCACTTTGTATAGGTTCGAGGAATGGGGCTGAATGGGCACCTGATTACTGACTTAAAAACTACACGTAGCGTAGGCGTGTCAATTCCAAGGAGAAAATTAATTTAATTTTCAGAAATGGTGTAGGTATGCAGTATAACTACCTATTAAATAAATAAAATTTAAACCTCATACGCTACATGCCAAAAAAATCAATTTTATGTCAAAAATGACCTACATAATTTTAGAAAAGAGCTGATACTCTTCAAACTGCGGTATCAAAACCACCAGAAGAAAACTCGCTTTCAAGTAAAAAAAACGCATCGGAATCGGTTCATTCATTAGAGAGCTACGATGCCACAGACAGACACACAGACAGACAGACATTGGCGTCAAACATGTACCATCTTATTGCGTCGGGGGTTACAAATAGGTGTATGTACCTTAATTCATACAGTGCTATGGAATGAGATATAAATATACCACCTACTTCTGTATCTCTACAATACTAAACTAAATTAATAACTAGCGTAAATATAAAACAGGCCCTTGAGGCTTTGTAACAAGGATGCTGGCGGCATTTCCTCGTTGTATCGCAATGCTGTTGTGCGAGGAAGCCACCAGCTCTTCGGTCATCGGTTGACGAGACGCTTCGAAATTTCTGCAAAAAACTTTATAAATAATAAACAGTAAGTAAATTAATTCACCAGAAAGAGCAATAGTGGATAGTGTGATGTGACCACGCACGAGCAGCGTGCAGGTAAGTAATGTTAACTTTAGCTGAACGCTTTCAAGGCACTTAGCAAAGTGCAGCGGGCGGTCTCGTGCTACAAAGAAACCCACATTTTGAAACTTTTATTATGATAGTGTGTCGAAAAATATATGGATACTTTAGGTTTTATTGTATTCATTTTTTTACACACTTTACAGCTTCATTGCGTATTATGTGTATATCTATATGTATAAATGTATGTGTGCTTCAGATCTTCTGACTAAAATAAGAACCACTTCCCGCCGGTGTCTGATTTAGTTGAAATTTGAAGTACTTGCGTAGGTAGTTTCGGTGACAATGCTAGGTATTATAATTAAGCTAAAATGCAGCCCATGTGACGAAAGTTAGTTAACCACAAAAGGTCCTCGATAGAAAAAACACAAACAGTAAAACTATCCATATACATGTAAATGAGAAGAAGAACAGATAGCAGTAAAAGTGCGTGTCACAAAAAAGGCCAGTAACTTGTTTCATATTTGTGTAAGAATATAACTTATTTATTTATTTATTTATCTTTTACCTATCAATTTAAATACTTCCAAGTTTTGCACCTAGCAACGCTGACCGGCGTGTCGCATAAAAGCCGGGTCATCCCAGCGGCCGTAAAAACTGAGGTTTACGGCCTCCCTCCGCCATAACACTGAGAGCTAACCTCGGAATTAATTCCTTTCGAACTGATTTCGTCCACTCATGTATTTAATACTCATTTCCAATACTCAGAGATGTAAGTCATCCGTCACTAACAAGTCGTAAGAGTTGCAACTGTAGTTGCCATCCGAACGTAAAATAAGATAAAAATCTGATTGCGAATGATTGAATTCAAGTACCAATACTGCAGTCATAATCGGAATGTAATCATAATCCATAATGGCAGTAAAAGCCGAGGTGTACGGCGTCCGCCATAACAACTTGGAAAGCAAACAAGGCGAGGGAACGGTGTTGTGTGTGTGATTGGAAAAG
This sequence comes from Cydia strobilella, assembly GCF_947568885.1. Lineage (NCBI taxonomy): Eukaryota > Metazoa > Arthropoda > Insecta > Lepidoptera > Tortricidae > Cydia > Cydia strobilella. The sequence goes on from NC_086052.1 coordinate 18,258,901, forward strand.
GTCCCCGCGGGCGTCGTCGCTAATCAAACGATGTTTCGATTTGTGATGTCAAACATACGTTATTATACGTTATAACCTACTTCTAACATCAAGTTGTTGACATTATGTTACAATATGTTGGTAAAAGGATTAAAATGTACATTAGTTAGTACCAAAAACTTAAATACAGTAGTTTTAAATTGCGGTTTAAACAATATCTTTTAGCAATACAAAACTCGCTACCTCTTGGTACTAGACCCACGCCGTCATATTTGAAATGATTATATCTATGCACCTTATGTCTTTATTTATTTTTATCTATATTAAGTATTTTTGCACTCATATCTATCTATCATAAGCTTATATACTTCCTTTAATACATATGTAACTATTAAATTCAGCTTACACACCATACCAGCAATTGTTCTGTCCAAATTCTAAAACATAGTTTACACTCATACATACATGTTAACATAATTCTAAGCCATTTAGTTTTCGACTAACAGCGAGTAAGGGATAATGTATCAAGGGTCTGCCTGAAAACCAGCGTTGTAGTAAATACACTGCAACATTATGCTGAGGCAAGCTCCTATTTAACACGCATGAATATTTCTCTCTGATGTGCACCTCAATTTCTTAGTTTTGTAAGTCTAAATTTAAGGTTTATCTGTAAAAAATGTACTACGCTATCTGTTAACTCTGCCATTTCATGTGATGTTGAATAAAAATGTTCTATTCTATTCTATTCTATAGTTGATTAAGAAGGCAGGAGAGCACATTAAAAATGTACTAGTTTTAATATAAAATAAAAGTAATAAGATTAGTTTATCAAACTACCTCCAGAGATGTATAGGGTCTCCAAGAGTCAAAATCCTGTATACTGAAATGCATTTTAATTTACCTATTAAAACTTGTATGAAAGTATAAAGTAACATTAATAACAAAAATTATAACAGGAAAACTATTCACTCTTGTCTCTTGAATTCACCCTTTTACCCAATACACTTCACCGATGGTCCCACATGGTCGATCAGATCTACAAAACCCGGTTGAACTTATTATAGTCATTTCAAAATGATCTTTCAGAGCCTAAATAACTTGGTGAACAAATCGAAATATTATATTATAAAAAATTTGGTTTGTGTTTTAAGTAGTCACATACATATATAAGAATTATAAAAAATAGATGTCATATACTAAAGAAAAAGTGTCCAAGCCCTCTAGATCCGGCTTCCGCCACTGGAGGCCTTGGTGACTTTTTCTTTAAATAGTATATTTGATGGCATCTACTTATTCAGTTTATAATTTCAGGACCCAACTCTGTTTTTAGCTTTCGCATTTCTTAGTTACATTGTGGCTGTCCTGTTTCCGTGCCCATTTCAGATTTAGAAGCAAGGCCGTTTCGCAATACTGATGCCGCCGGAAACAACAAGTGATAAATGTCGATAAATACCGCAAGTACTCGCTCCAGACTCGGTCAAGAGCAATGAAAGTGGGTCATTTTGAACAGAAATGTGTAGGTAATAGTATGAGAAGGACGCAATATCTCCACTTATACCATATATTTATTTTAGTTCATGGGATGTCCCATATAATTTTTAAATCGATTTAATTAAACTCATTTAAGAACTATCTACTTCTACTAGCAATAAAGATACGTGAGGGTGGCAAGTTGTCAGAATTGTTAACAAGAGAGTATTTAGACGTTCATTCTTAACAACTTTCTATTTTTATTGCTATATAACTAACTATACTATAACTATAACTCGTTCGAGCCGTCCGCACATAGGTAGGTCTTTTCACGCCCTTCCCCACGACATAACTCGTTACCTCAATACTCGATTCCCGTATGCACAAGACACATCGTCAGCTACATTTTAATACAAATTCTACTGTGCTTCCCTTCTGATTTTTAGAACCCGATAAAGGGTTCCGACTCGCGACAGTTATTAAAACTTTCCCAAAGTCAAGGGATTAATGAAAGGATAAACTGGGGATTCGGGATAATCACCTGAACAGGCTTCAAAGTGAAGTTGTTCAACAAAATTAGATTATTATCTGTTGGATGGCATCGAGGGCGAAACGCGTACTAATTATTTAATAACGGAATTAAGAGCGATTGCGACAAAAGCTACACCGTATAACCTACTTGTAGCTATAATGTAGAAGGATAAAATTAGAATTCCTTGGACTGCGCGGCTCTTCAGCGAGTGGTGGATGCAGTGTCAGTGGAGTGCTAAGAGCAAACTGGAGCTTAATGCTAAGAAATGTTACAAGGTCGAAGAACCCGATCACAGCGAGATACCATCTTTCTGGCATTCCACTGGAGCGTGTTTCCGCAATCCAGGATCTAGGTGTTAAGTTGGATACCAGGCTTGACATGCACGATCACATCACAACCATTTGCAAGAAAGCTAACAAGACACTTGGGTTCATTATTCGAACAGCCGCACAATTTAGCGACGTCAAAATTGCCCTACTATTGTATAGTGCATACGTCAGAAGCAAATTGGAGTATAATGCAATCGTGTGGGATCCGTGCGAACAGAAGTACGTCTTGATGATGGAAAGAGTGCAACGTGTTTCCATCACTTTTTGTCAATGGTATGGTCGGTTTGGATACCCTCGAGCTGCGCCGGAAAATTGCAACACTGTCCCACTACTGCTTGCTCTTGCGCCATAGGGTGGACAATCCGCTTGTTCTGAGTAGGCATAGCTTGTTTGTGCCGGATAATTTTACGAACGCGGTAGGCCGCAAAGGGAGACGCGCGCGAAATCTTTTTGCTGTTACAGCCGGTAAAACTCGAACCCGTCAAGCCTGCAATGCAACGCACCTACTGATAGAGCCATTGCTCTGATAAATGAGTTTCTTGCACAGATCCAGGACGCTGATGTATTTGCCGATAACATGGCACTTTTAAAAACAAAAATTGTTCTATTTGAAAACCTGTTAGTCCGTTCATTGTAAATAAATAATTATGTACTTGTGTGTTAAATTGAAAATTATTTTAATTTATTTTGATTTAATTGTAATTCAGTTGTTAATTAGCCTATAATTTGACGTAATTTAACATTTGTTCCCGAAATTTAATTTAATTGTTATTTCAAATTTCACTTGTAATTTGGCGTAATTGAATTAAATTTTATATAATTGTGTTATTTTATTTATTTATTAGGTAGGTTGACATTATTTGTATAGTTATTTTATCTCAATAATATTATTATCTTGTGAGCGTTTTGGGGTCACCTGTAAGCCCGAAAGAGATTTTCACAAATAAAACAATACAAAACAAAACAAAAGAATATATTATTTAGCAACAGGCCCTCTGTTGCTAAATAAAAAAAATTACCGCAAACAATCTTTGACACTGTTATTTTAAAGCCATAGTAGTGTGGCATGTAATGTGGCGGTTTCTGTAAACTCCACGAAGAATATTGTCTATAAATAAATATTCTTACACAGATTGACTAAGTCCCACGGAAATAAGAAAATAAGAACCAAAGTTCCGGTGTTCCGCAGTAACGAGCCTCCACAAATTGTGCCGATAAATTGTAAAGGTTCATAATTATGTCGCCCTCGGGCCGCAACACACACAAATTACAGAAAGGTATCTGTCCCAACTATAGACATATATGTATATAGAACCCATAAGCGTACTCATTTAGTACATATTGTGGCGATGATCATATTGTGTTGTATGTTGTGTTGTTGTGATGATTGTGTTGTGTGTTGTGTTAGCTTAGTTGTAAAATCTAATTTTTTGTTAAGCTCAATCTGCGATGTCAATTTGTAAAATATTTGGTAAATAAACGATTAACTGCCATTTTCTATACCCTAATTGCAACAATTATTGATGAAAACTAACAAACATAGGTACCTTTAAACGTGACTTGAAACAAGCGTTCTCGGTCCTTAATTCACGACAGTCACGACGCCTTTATAGATTTTCAGCTGTCAAACAGATTCCAATTTAACTGACTGTAACTTATATAAGAACCGGTAAATAACCATTTTTTAACATAAATGTATTCATTCCCTGTTACATCGTATAGAAACCAGACCTATCTTGCTGCTCACCTGCTACTGACCTAAGCATTGCTTACGTTGCTAGTCCTAAGAGTAAACTACTTACAGGATTTAGGCAGATGCAGTATAACAGTAAGTATGTGTAGTCTATGCAGCTGTATGTCTGTGCTTCCACCGTATTAATTCCGAGCGAACGCCCCCGTTCGCGGGCAACAAAGACAAACAATAGGAATCTTATTCCCGAGAATAAGATATGCTTCAGATATTCCTTTTGGTTGGAATAAAGTGACCTTAGATACTTAATTAAGGTTATTGGAGCGCCTTCTTATAACCGGGAGTGCGATACTCCTCGCTTCGGGCAAACTCGGCTCCGTTCGGCTCAGCATTGCTCCGACCAATTATTAGGGTTGGCACAACTTGACGTCCCATTGCGTGCACGACCACAGATAAGATATTGACTTGAATTTTGTAAGTTTCCTTTCTGTACGGTAGTACTATTATTTATTCTGTAACTACTATAACCTAGGTGTTAAATTAATGTTGTAATAAGGAGAAACGTCTGCAAACGATGCCATAAAGCTTAGAAATAAATTAAGTGGAATAATTCACTCGGGCGAGGCTCAAACTAGCGCTACGGGATCACTAGCCCATCGCTGTACCCACTGAGCTACCGAGACTACACCCGAGTACAGCAAATAAGTTGAGTATGTGTATAATTTTTCATTAGATTCGCCAAACGCTACGTTTTAACCTTAGTATAGTCAGTACCTTTATCCTTTATCTAACTTATATTATATTTGGTATACTAACTAACTCATACTAGAAATTAACTTATATTATGTAAGGCTTAATTATATTAATTTACTTATTTAAATAGCACAAAACTCGACTACGATATTGCCTGTCTATATTATATTTAAATAGATGCAATTGGCCCAAGTCGACGACAGCTTCTATTCCCAGCCCACTATAACTTTAGATATTTTCAAAACGAGAGTGAATATAATTAATTAATTATATCTCTCAGGTAAGCACGCTCCATCCATAAATGGCTTAATTTCATACATTTTTTCATATTTAGGGTTCCGTACCTCAAAAGGAAAAAAATGGAACCCTTATAGTATCACTCGTGCGTCTGTCTGTCTGTCTGTCCGTCTGTCACAGCCTATTTTCTCAGAAACTACTGGACCAATTAAGTTTAAATTTGGTATACATATGTAAGTTTGTGACCCAAAGACAAACATGTAACGTAAACAAATGAATTTTAAACATGGGGGCCACTTTTGGGGGGTAAATGAGAAAATTAAAAAATAAAGTTTTTCAAACTATATCGTGTTACATACCAAATGAAATAGCTCATTGTGAGAATCTCAAATATATTTTTTTTATAATTTTAGAATAAACAATTTAGAAGTTATTCAAGAAAATAGGCAAAAAACGACCATTCCCCCCCCCCCCCCCCCTTTATCTCCGAAACTACTGAGTCTAAAATTTTGAAAAAAATACACAAAATAGATCTTTACCTATAGATTACAGGAAAACCTATTAGAAACGTGTAGTCAAGCGTGAGTCGGGCTTAATTACTTAGTTTATGATCCGATCCCTACGGGGTTTTTAAAGACTTCACTCACGTTTCACATAAAAAATACATTGTTTAAATTGTGTATTGTACGGAACCATTGGAACGCGAGTCCGACTCGCATTTGGCCGGTTTTTATTTCTTATTTCATTTTTTTTTTATAAAATATATACTAGTTTTACCTGAGCCCTTAACTCGTCAGTATTCGAAAATCAATTGTAATCACACCTTCTTCGGGCATTACGCACGGTACTTGCGCTTCCAAAATAAAATAAAGGTGAGAACATTGTTATATATACAGGATTCTATTTCGCATTTTACAGTGGTACATTATTTACCTTTGAAGCGGGCTGAAAGTGAACTTAAAATGTTAATTAAAAGTACCCTTAAAAAGTTTGACTTATGTATTAAGTATAAACTTATAATCGTTTAAGTTTTGTAAAATACACATGACGGTTTAGTTGTAAAATACAAAGGTGACGTTCGGCAGCAGCAGTATTGCAGCGCGACAATACTAGCGACTGCTTTACTGTTGCAAATGTCAAAATCGAAATCACCGCCTGAATTTTCGACATTTGCGGCAGCTATGCAGCCGACATGTCATTCTGATTCCTATCAGTGTAATTGACCTAATTGACCTGTGTAATTTGTAGGTAGCAGACGTGACGGTAACACGTCTGTATGTATTAGTTAAGTTTGTTAACAGATTAGGCAATTTCCAGGTCAAACCACGAACTGTGGTTATAACTAGTTTGTAACCTATGTCGCGTTCACGGATACATAATAATGTATGACGAATAGTCACCACAGCCACACATCAACAAGGTTTTTGTACCGATTTGAAAATTGTATGGTCGCGCCAACCTTTGAAAAAACCAAAACGTGGAAAAAAAAACACAGAAACAAGATTGTATTTGCAAGGACTTTAATCAACACCTTAAAAGGTTAGAGTTGTGACCATAGAAAGTCACGAAAACATGTGTAATTGTCATTTATTTTCAATTTTATATCGTTACTCTCCATACCATAACAATATAATTTTAGCATTAAACATGCAGTGACATAGCCGAATGATCTGACAAGTAAAATTTTATACAGAAGTATATTACCTATCCGACTTATCAGAGTAATTGAGATAAAAGGTACAAAAACCGCGCTGCAAGCCGAGCACATGATTGACGCGACAGTATCTCGCCGCGAGATAGACTACCCGTCTAACTGTATGAATTAAAGGGGGACGGGTAGTCTATGTCGCGACGAGATTCTCTCGCGCCAATCATGTGCTAGCCCGGCTGGTCGCAAGTTTCGCGCGTACGCGGCGCGTTATATCTTTTTCATCTCAGCAGCTCGAACAAGTCTACTTTCGTCACTCCCTGAAGTGAGGAAAGTGCGATTTTCCTCACTCCAGGGAGTGACTAAAGTGCGACTTTCCTCACTCCAGGGAGTGAAACAAAGTAGGTAGCTTTTTAATTTAAAGGCCATGAACTGTTACTTCATACTTCGGGTCTATTACAAATTCAAAATACATTTTAACCTCTAATATGTTCTCACTACTGAGGTGAAAAATTATATGTGTCACACGAGAGTAAAGTTATTTTACATCAAAAAATCAACACTCGCAAGAAAAATCAACTTTCCTCTCTTGTTGCACAAATAACTATAGTCCACTTTCAATTTTATAATCCTGGCGTTACGCCCCCTCTTAATGCGACTCTAATACGCGTGCAAAAGGCCAGCACCAATCCGATAGTGTTCGATATATTTTCACAACTAGGCTGCCTCTAACTCCAATTAATTGCCCGAGAATCCCATCCCAGCGGGCTTAGCACGGTAGCATTTTTATCGCCTGTCACCATGCCTGTCACGTTCTAACAAGAATATAAGTGTGAAAGTGACAGGCATTGTGACAGGTGATAAAAATGAAACCATGCTGACACCGCAGGTGTGCTTACCTATTTAATTCGAGTAAACAATGGAAGCGTGCTTTATTTGACTGTCGTGTTCGCCCAATTTTTTTCCAATTGACTAAAAATTCCACAATTTGGAAAGAATCATGTGGTTATTGTAAATGTTTATTTACGGCATTCGCATATGATAACAACATCGTTCACAATTTCATTAGAACCGCTATTATAAATTTCATTCGATAGCATGACGTGACGTACCGTAAAATGGGGTGAGTAGGGTTTTCGGGGAGAGTTGGGTTATGAATGGGGAGAAAAGGGATGAAAGGGGGTCGAGATGGGTTTTTAAGGCTACTGCTATTACAAAAATAATGTATATATTTAAAATGGAGCTATATTAGTATAGCTCATAATTAAAAAAAATCGATCCAACAATCTTCCAAAATCACTTTTGTATGAAAACCCATCTCACCCCAATTACGAGGGACTACGGGGTAAGGTAGGATTTCCTGTTTATCGTCAAAGTTATGACATAGAACTACCCAAAATAAAATAAAAACTAAAATACAAACGTCCGACCATTCAGTTTGCATATGTAAAAAATAAAATGGTATCGAGGTTTGAATGTCAGTTTTGCTCCTACTCACCCCATTTTACGGTACGCGTTTGCATTAAATCTCATTTTGAAAGGGATTTTGAACAGCGCGCCAAGCGGGACGTGTTGGAAACTGAAAATCCCATACAAAATGAGACAACTCAAAATGTCACGTCACGCTGTCAAACGAAATTTATGCTAAGCAATTTACGGTCGTGTAATACCAGAGGGGTTGCAAGTGCGTTGCCGGACTTTATGATAGGAGTACGCTCTTTTCTTGAAGGCTTGAAGGAGATTTTGATTCTAATGCAAATAATGGTGTTGCAAGGTGTCCATGGACGACGTTAGTTGCTTACTCTCAGGCTCGTTTGCTTCCATTATATCTATAGGTATATGAACATAAATATTTAAATACATTTGTGAAGTTTTCAACCAAAAGGTACCACATTGTCGCTTGTCGATAAGGTTGATTTCGAATTGAAGCTATATGGAAATAGCGCCTTATTGACAACCAACAAGAAGTACCCTTTTGGTTGAAAATGGAATATTTTATTAAGTTTTTGTTTGTGTTTTATTAAGCGCGCTCCAAAACAGCGACAAGTACCTAATTAAGGAACTTTAAAAATACTTCATTTCATTAAAACAAAGACGACGGGCCCCGGAATGATAGCATTAGAAATTCTCCAAATCGCGGAGCCAAATGAAGTAAAGTTGTGCGAAGTATTCAGTGGCTGACTGCTAATTGCATCATAGATCACCGCACACTAGATCCTGCAGAACAAACCGTATACGAATCGTTCACCATCTTCTTATTTAGGTAAATAAAACAACCAAATCTTATTACTGTTTTATTTTTAACTTTTTGTTAAGTAAAGGTTTAATTCTCTACAATGATGGTCACCCGCGTCGTACGCTTAATTAATAAGGATAAATATTATGAAGTAAAATAAACTGACACTCTGGAGTGAGATACGACTTTTCAAAAGTAAGCTGATGATGATTTGATATGGATAAAGCAGTTTACATAGTGTTCTAATTTAGGATGACTATATGTCTTAAATAATATAAAACTTTTTTTTTTAACTGAAAAAACAACGTAAATTTCAATAATACTGGTAGGAAACAGTTAGCTTATCTGTTACTGAATGCGTAGGGTTAATCCTGCTTACGTCTCATAAAATCATACACGTAATTTCTTCTTAATAGGGTATCTGTAAGGAAGTATTCTGCCTCGCACGCTTCCACCTGTTGACGCTAAACTCCTCTTTATTGCTTTTCAACATTCATTACGTGGCCCCCGTGGGTGACGACATATTACTCTCATAATTGTTACTGCCAGATTACCTTTGTAGAGGACGACTGAACTAAATTTGAAGAATGTAATTTAGAGAATTTGGAGTTGAAACTCTAGGTCCATGGGGTCCCAGCGCGCACAAGTTGTTTGCAGAAATCGCGAAGCGTCTGGTTGACGTAACTGGTGAACGAAGAGCTGGCGGCTTCCTCGCACAACGTATCAGCATTGCGATACAGCGGGGAAATGCCGCCAGCATCCTTGGTACAATGCCTCAAGGGCTTATTTTAGATTTAAGCTAGTTATTAATTTCGTTTACGTAGTACCACTGTGTCTTGTGTATATGTAAATAAAGAGTTTTTCATTTAGAGAATTATTTCAGCTAAATAAAAGAAATGTCATACCAGAAGGTCAAGGAGTTGGCAGAGGACCGGACGAGTTGGAGTCGTTGGAGATTGCTCCACCGACAGGAGCACAGCTCTTAAATAAAAAGAAGAGAATTTAGGGAAAAGGATCCAAACTCACAAAAATAAAATAAAAATATTATGTGCTAATGTAAATGGAACCATTTTGGCCCACCTTTCCGGGTGCATACGACAGACATGTCCCGCCCAGTCCCACTTAAGCTTAGCGGACCTACGGAGCACCATAGACGGTGCAGGCCGGGGTTCAGGCAGACCAAAAAGGAGATGGCGGGACGACTTGGACGTATTCTACCCCAAATGGTGGGAAAATGCCGATGACAAGGTCGAGTGGAGAAAACGAGGAGGCCTTTGCCCAGCAGTGGGACACCAAAGTAGGCTAATAAAAAAAATAAAAAATGTAAATGTGTGTGTGTGTGTTATGTATATGTGTGAAGTTTTTATCTATATGTATCTATTACAAATATCGTCGTCTAGTACCCACAACACATTTATACTAGAGCACATTATAACCACATTTTTTTATTTGCATAAATTATTTTTATGATTTTGACCCATGTTCTTTCACTGATATGCGTTAAAATTGTTAAATAACACACGAAACCGTCAATACTATCTATTCGACTGTAGGCCAAAACTAGTAGCGCCCTCTGAACGAGAATCAAATTTTCTTGATTTTCGAGGCACGTTTTTTCCTTAGACTGTATCTATCTATTACGGAGTTATATCTATCTTTGGTAATAGATACATATAGATAAACACTTAAATACATAGAAAACATCCATAACTCAGGAATAAATATGTGTGATAAACACACAAATAAATGTTTTTACCAGGATTCGAACCCTGGACCTTCTTCGTAGGCAGAGTCACTACCGACTAGGCTATAGAAGGCCGTCCAAAATTTAAAAGTCTGCTTTTTAGCTTAGCAGGGCAACTGTAAAGGACGAATGAAAAAAAGGAATCAAATAAAAAAATTGTCAATAACATTTTAAATTAACTATTTTACTTTGATTATATTACTTTGATAACTATTTTCATTATACATTTCACTTTATACTAAGTGGACAGACAGCTTTAAGGTAAAGCTATAAATAAAACCTTTTTTTTGTCAAGTATCAAATAATATGCCGTTTAATGTTTTCCAACATTTAATCTTAATTGCTTAATCTATTGACAGTAATCTGGTTTCGCACACTTCCACTTGTTGATTTGGAACTTCCTGCTTTATTGCTTTCCAGTTTTTCATTATCTGAGATTCTTAGATCACAATTTATTCTTCGAAAGTAGGTATACCTACATTACCTACAAAGACCACAAAATTATTACCTATCACCATTTGCTTACCAAAATTTTAAAGAAATTGTATTTTATTAAAATTAAATAAAGTAGTGTCTTGCCTGAATTAGTATCTAGTAATGTGTGTCTTGCCGTTTCGTAAAACATCACAAGCCTTCTTAAGCTTACTCTGGGACTTAGTCAATCTGCGTTGGTAAGAATATCCTATAATATTTATTTATTTATTTGTCACGCACGTACTAAACTACTCAATACGACAAGTATTTATTAACTACCAAATATTGAACACAATTGTACTTAAATGTTGATAAAAATTTAATTAAGTAGACTGGATTAATCGAACCTGCTCACAGAAATTTAAAAAAAAACGTATCCATCGGTTTAGCCGTTTAAGAGCTTCTTACGGTGCCATAGACAGACACGACCCTACACACACGACCCTATTCGAACAAATGCTTATAAGAAGTCACAGCGATACGATACCGATCTGTCAGTGTCAAGAGTGACGTTTTTTTGTTGAAGACATGTCACTTTTGTCACTGACAGAGTCGTATCGTACCACTGTGACTTTTTATAAGCATTGTTCGAATCGGGCCGACACTTGTAACGCCCTTTTTGGCGTCGCGGGTTACGGATACCTAAAGTACCTAATTCTGCTATAGGTATACCTTTGTGTAATCACCTTCACCTATCCCACATGTGTCTTTCACGTCACGTTGATATGAGACACGCTCCGCGGCAAGACGTGGTAATAAAGCATTTTATTACTAATATAGTCAGCAAGGCTATAAGATATTAATTAAAGAGCTGCAAAAAACCTTAATAGGAGCGAGAAAAATGAAAGCTGAAAATGAGGTCTTTTATAACGAGTTATCTTTATAGGATAAGTAACAAGTTTATGCCTGTGATTTCGTCTGCTCGTGACTCGCAAATAAATAGGTTCCTATAATTCGTAATGTGCCAAATAAAAATGTATTTGTTTATGTTTTTATATAAATTAAGATCTCTTACAATCTTTCAACAAACATTCTTCATTTGACTCATGAAATGATTTTTTTTTATGTCAATGTTCTTCAACAATCTATTTAGCTTCTTTTTTTAGCTTTATTCTACACTAACTTGATTCGACAATTTTCTAATAGTTATCCCTAACAAAATTTCCTTCAAGTTTTTGGAATAAAAAGTATCTTATAAAAAGAATTATTTATTTAAAGTGTAAATTATAGGCGCACTAGTTCATGACAGTAGGTGTTTATTCTGTGAAATCTGGGACTACTAAACAAAATCAGAATATAAAAAGGAACATTAAAACTACAAAAAAGAATACAATTCAAAAATATAGAAAAAGTATAAAAAGTAAACATGTAAAAAGGTGCGTCGTCCACATAAAGCTCCATATTTCAGTTCATGATGTGCACTGGAGTAACGAGTGAAATCAGGTTACAAAGAGTACCTCTCCACTGGCTGCAGTTAGGAAGCTACCCTGCTAGTTGTTACGACTAGTTTCTCACCGTATGTTCCCATCAGTTACTAAATGCATACAGTATAAAAGCGAGAAAACCAGTGTAACTTTAAGGCGCTTCCCTGAGCCAGAAGGCGAAAAGTCTCCTTATATGATCATGTTTTTCTAAGAGGCGTTGATATTCGTAGACGTGAAAAAAATATATGTAGTTCTTGACTATATTATTTTTAATATCATAGCTTCCGATATACGAATTATGACACTTCGCTCGATACAATTAATTCTCAAAGTAACCTCTAACTCTGGCTTTTAATCCAACTTTACTCGGTTATTTATTATGTGATACTATAAACACAAAAAGGAGAAAAAACAATCTTACCTTAAATAGTAATTTCATAGCTTTCGAATTTCGATATTGTAAGGTAACGTTTTTAAAATAAATAAAAATCGACAAAATTCGATCAAAATTGACACTTGGCGCGCATGATCTTTCCCGTTCTTTCTTACGAAATGTGACAGTGACAGCGGCAAACCGATGGAACGGCCTTAAAGGAATACCGAAGATGCCGGTGGTCAATGTCACTGTGAGAGCGGGTAATTAAATTATGCACGTGCGATAGAGAAAGGAAATGACGGTTAATGTATGAAATTTCTCAATAAAACAACGCCACCTAATTGTGTTTGGGTTTGTTACAATTATCTCGATGAGTATTAGTTGCCTGTGTAAATAGAATGCAGTCAGCGATAAAAGCAAATTATTTTTTCGCCAAAAACTTAAGGTTTTTCCAAACACTCTAGCGTTATTCAAGCAAACCGATGAAACTTCGAGCTACCCAAGTAGCATTTATACGTCATTATGACGTCAGCGACGTCATAATAACGTCATTATAACGTCATTATGAGGTCGCTGACGTCACTTTGCTACCTGGGTACCTACGGAAACACGATACGTGGAACGTGTTCCGATTGTAGACGCCTCCGGGCTTTGACTTACTTCCGACCAAGGCTCTAATAATACCCTACTTAAGCCACACCAAATTTTTTGGAAAGTAACCTTAGGAGCATAACACGTTTTTATGAAATAAGTGCCAAAATATACATTTTTGAACTTTCTAACAGACGTACTGGCGGACAGTGGAGTCTTAGTAATAGGGTACCGTTTTTACCCTTCGTGCGCGAGTCTGACTTGCACTGCCGGTTTTTCCACTTTTAAATTTATTCTAAGTAGATATGATTAGAGTTGTGAGTTGTAAAACGAATTTCAAATAAGGAATAGTTATTTTCACCTCAGCAGCTCGAACAAGCCTACTTTCGTCACTCCCTGGAGTGAGGAAAGTGCGACTTTCCTCACTCCAGGGAGTGAAACAATGTAGCTTTTTAATTTAGTGAAGGCCATGAACTTCATACTTTTATTACATTTTTTTATGGTATGGTACGGTACGGTGAGGTACGGTACGGTACGGTACGGTACGGTACGGTACGGTACGGTACGGTCCGGTACGGTACGGTCCGGTACGGTACGGTCCGGTATGGTACGGTCCTGTCCGGTCCGGTCCCGTCCCGTATCGTATCGTACATATTATAATACTTTTTTTTCTGTTTATTCTGTGTAATTTGAAATACATTTTAACCTTTAATGTGTTGTCACTACTGAGGTGAAAAATTATGTATGCAACACGAGAGCAAAGTTATTTTACATCTCGTGCTTTTGAGTCCCTCGCTACGCTCAAGATTCTACCTTAGAATCACTCGCTTCGCTCGTGATTCAATTATAAAATCTTTCGCTTTCTCGGGACTCAAAATAAACACTCGCAAGAAAAACCAACTTTCCTCTCTTGTTGCACAAAATTTATATCGGAATACTTTGCTAAAATACTAGTTTGCTGGTTATTTGGTTAATTGTAAGTGACTGGAGTGCATAATGTCCTAATTATTCAGCAAGTTTCTATCTGGAAACTAAACACTGATGACTTATCAACAAGTTCATAGTCAATAAGTTTGCCTTCGTAAAGCAAACACCGACGCCGACGACTTGAGTCACCTCTCTTGTGTAGGTATACTACGTAACGTAACTAACTCAAGATAGGAAGGCCAATTCGAACGTACACTGTCATCAAATTGAGATATAAATAATGTTATTTCGCTCGTACTTGTCCGTACATGTATTGGCGCATGCGACACGCACGGGCGAATAAGAACAAAATGACATCATTTAGATAGTATTTTGATATCTAAATGTAAGTTTGAATTGGCCTCAAGATAAATGGATTAGATAAATTAATTATAAGGGTTTCATGCAAAATTGTGTAATAGTCTTAACAATTTACAGCGTGAGGTTAGTAGAACAATTTAAAGCCGGATATTTAAGAAACTACAGTAATTAAATAAATAGAATCTTTCGCTTGTCTTCTTTTAAATCGGAAAGTGTTATTTATGGAACGTATCAACATCATTTCGTAGCATGTTAGTGACAGAGTCTTTTCGTATAATAAAAGATAATTATAAGAAATAATAAATTTACTTTTTTAGGGTTCCGTACCCAAAGGGTAAAAACGGGACCCTTTTACTAAGACTCCGCTGTCCGTCTGTCCGTATATCTATCTGTCACCAGGCTGTATCTCATGAACCGTGATAGCTAGAGAGTTGAAATTTTCACAGATGATGTATTTCTGTTGCCGCTCTAACAACAAATACTAAAAAGTACGGAACCCTCGGTGCGCGAGTCCGACTCGCACTTGTCCGGTTTTATTTATGCCACTTATTGAATGAAACAGCTCCAACGCGAAGCCGAACCATGCGAGTAGAGATGTCAGTCAACACCCGGTGTCTGGCAGCCTTCCCGACACTTGATAAAGCGCGTTTATCTATTATTATTTTTAAACCAACGAAAAGCGACTCATATCTCGTAATGTCATGTCATGTTATATCTCGTAATGTTTGCAGTACATAGCTGCTCGTTAAATTTTCAAAAATTAATTACGGGGTCAGAGTTAAGAGTAACTTCGAAGCGCTGGTGGCCTAGCGGTAAGAGCGTGCGACTTGCAATCCGAAGGTCGCAGGTTCAAACCCTGGCTCGTACCAATGAGTTTTTCGGAACTTATGTACGAAATATCATTTGATATTTACTAGTCGATTTTCGGTAAAGGAAAACATCGTGAGGAAACCGGACTAATCCCAACAAGGCCTAGTTTCCCCTCTGGGTTGGAAGGTCAGATGGCAGTCGCTTTCGTAAAACTAGTGCCTACGCCAATTCTTGGGATTAGTTGCCAAGCGGACCCCAGGCTCCCATGAGCCGTGGCAAAATGCCGGGACAACGCGAGGAAGACGATGAGTTAAGAGTAACTTCAAAAAACTTCTTAATTAATGATTCCACGGATAAATTATGTACCTGCTTTAATTTATTGCCCGTATTGGATTTACGCACTGTATATAAATACATAGAAATCATCCATAACCCAGGAATAAACATTCCTGATATACACAAAATAATGCCCTTATACCAGGCCAGGATACAAACCCGCTGGCAGGGTCGCTACCAACTAGGCTTGAACCCCGTCAAATGTATTAAGTTCGGGACAATTTACCAAAGAAAATCATATTGTCTTATCTGTAATGTAATGTAATATAACCTTACCTGACCTTAGTAACCTTGCGCTTTCAATTCGGCCTTTGTTGTACTCATTCTGCATGAAAATTGAATGCTACAGTCGCAATCAGAAAGTGACCATAAGGAAATTTTTCATGGCGTTTCTACAGGTAATGTGAAAAGTCGCGCGACTTAACAATATCGAAGATAGCACAACATTGACTTACTGTGGTTTATTGGCAATACTAACTCCAGAGCCGCGGTAATTGCGAACACGGCCGTTAAACTAACTTATGGCGACTCCGAGGTGCTTCGAGAAGAACAATATCGACTGACTGATGAGAACGATAGACTGATGCTATACTGTGAATAATTGCTAATTACTTGCTGTTTGTGTAAAGGCGGGATTCCACCAGTGTGCGGCACTGTGCGGCACAAGCATTTTTGTACTGAATTTGCTTGTGCGGCACTGTGCGGCACAAGCATATTTGTACTAAATTTGCTTGTGCCGCACAGTGCCGCACACTGGTGGAATCCCGCCTTAAGTACTCGTATACACCTAACTTTGACTTTGCTGTTAAATAAATTGAATGCCTAGTGAAAATTTTATTCGATGGCGTGACGAGCGTTCGCGTTTGCGTTATGACTATTATTGTATGGGATTTAGAACAGCGCGCCAAGCGGGACGTTATGGAAACTCAAAATCCCATACTAAATGACACAACGCAGACTCGACCTACATCACGTCGCGGTATGAAATTTACACGGAATACTGATCCGAGAGGAGGTGCGAGTTTTTAAGTTTCGTGAAATTTCTAACTATTCCTGTCATCATCAAATCATTTATTTAGTATACTGAAAAATTTTTAAATTGTTTGTATGTTTGGTGCAAAGTATATTTGCGTGAAATTTGGCTTAGCGAAAGCATAATTATTATTTTGTATTCTCATAAAATCTCGTTTGTCCGTGTTAATCCTTGTGAGTCAAATGATAGTAAAGATGACGTCCGGATGACAACTTCAGCTACATTACTGCTGCGGCCTTGACGCAGGCGCTTGTATCTGTCAATTTCCTTGATACAATGAATGACGGATATTAACTAATCAAGTTAGCTCCATTTAATTTAGTAGGTAGTAGTACAATCATCGAAGCCCTATAAACCAAATAAACAAAACTAATTACAAGCGACTGATTAATAAGCCTTAATTAAGTGATAAGTATCACTATTGAATTGATTGGACAAATTAACGCTGAACGTAAAATCTCCCCAAAATGATCGGCATTAATTGGGACTCGATTCAATAATGGCTTTCAGCGGAGTCGCTATTCAGAAAGCTATCCGTTTTGTATAAATATTGACCAGATTCCAAAACCAATTTGACCAACGATAACTAAAGGAATTAAGAAAAAAGTTCGCGCTCCTGGATGCATTGTCCTTGTATATATTAGTAGTGTACCTATCGAACGACGTTCCACACGTTGCTTATTCTTTAAAAAAAAAACACTTATAGTTATGGAGTGCCAACTAAAAATGTAATTATTTTTATGTATTTTAACTTCTACTTGATAAATAAACGCAGCGTTCAACGCATGCGTTAACGGAATGTATGAAAAATGACAATGCGCTTACCGCTATACGCTTACCGTGTAAATCAATATTATAGTGTCATTAGTATCGTTAAAAATTATATGGATGCGAAGCGTGGACGTTGACCTTGAAGGAGGAAAACAAGCTCTTGGTGGCAGAGAGGAAGATCTTTAGAAGGATCTTAGGCCCTACAATACGGGAGGATGGCTCTTGGAGAGTGAGGAAGAACTTGGAGGTGGAAGAACTGGTGGGCGAGCCCAACATCATTGGCGAGAGCAAAGCTGCTCGGCTTCGCTGGCTCGGCCACGTGGAGAGGATGGGAGAGGATCGTGCGGCCAAGAGAGTTTATCTGGGGCGACTAACTGGGAGACGTCCGGTCGGAAGGGGTGGATCCATGAGGTCCAGAAGGACCTATGTGACATCCAGGCGGCTGAATGCCGTCGGATCGCACAGGATAGGAACGAATGGCGAAACCTAGTATCGGAGGCCAAGATCCACTTCGGGTCGCTGAGCCAGCGAAGTAAGTAGTAAGTAAATATCGTTCAACGCAGCGTATATCGCATAAAAACAACCGCACGCTTAAATAGCGGCTCACAAAATACACCTAGCTACGTTCCAAATTTCGTTAAAATACCTATATCATATTCCGAGTATAATGGCTGTGATATTTCCGAATCCGTTTCCAGTAACAGGAACACCAGGAATAATTCCGGAGCCCCGGCCCTGGTGTATCCGGAGTTAAGGGAAATTAACGCTACATTTTACTCTCGCAGGATTTGTCCGTAAGAGAATTAGAACAATGCATAAAAACAGGATTTCATTACGGAAACCACAGTACAGGGGAAATTACAGTAACATCTCATTTATTCATCCGATCTGGGAATGGAGCCCATTCTGATTTAACAATTTGTTACGGTTTTGATCTTATTTTGATACGAACTCGAAGATCGCGCACGGTGATTGATGAACATCGTGCGTCAGATGTACACCAATCACTAAGACGATCGTCAAGGAGGTATCAAAACCAGTTCAAAACCCATAACAAATTGTAAAATTTATCTATAGAAGCTCTCTAGGATTTCAAGTGAATTTCATCCGCGGGCGCACCAGCTCTTAAATAAACTCCCCGCCGAGGTTTTCACTAATAATATGTAATATTTCAAAAAAAGGAGCGAAACAGGTATTTTAAAAGGTCAGCAACGCGCTAGTTACACCCCTGACAGACAATAAAAGCGCGACCTTACGCCAACTGACTATGCCTTTGTGTGTACCTATTAACATAGAGTAACTTATACTAGAGCGGTACTGTCATAGTAAATTTTGTAACTCCAGTAAGTTCAGTGCCATCTGTCGACACACTTTAAAACTAAAAATGAAGATTTATAAAAATACGATAAAATGTATTTAAATATAGATAAATGTTTTTTTTATTTGCATTAATTATTTTTATGATTTTGACCCATGTTCTGTCACTGATATGCGTTAAAATTGTTAAATAACAAACGAAACCGTCAACGCCATCTATACGACAGTTGGCCAAAACTAGTAGCGCCCTCTGAACGAGAATCAAATTTTCTTGATTTTCGAGGCACGTTTTTTCCTTAGACTGTATCCATCTATTACGGAGTTATATCTATCTTTGCTATTATCATCAGTTACCACCAGATTGTGTTGCGTGTAACCTGCGTATTTAGGTAACTTATTTACCTAAGTACCGTTGATAGTTCTAAGTTACACTACTTTATTAGGGTTCCGTACCCAAAGGGTAAAAACGGGACCCGTTTACTAAGACTCCGCTGTCCGTCTGTCTGTTTGTCATTAGGCTGTATCTAATATCAAAATCTCATGAACCATGATAGACAGTTGAAATTTTCACAGATGATGTATTTCTGTTGCCGCTATAACAACAAATACTAAAAAAGTACGGAACCCTCGGTGCGCGAGTCCGACTCGCACTTGGCCGGTTTTTTATACAAATCGACTCAGGTGAAACGGAGCTCCACGCACAACGTGTAACCGCGTAACTCGCAAATTAAGAGCAAAGGTAACTGTTCCCGGACTTTCAAAGATTCGGCCTCGGGCACTGAATTCATAAGCAAATTAAATTATATTTAAACTTTTATACACCCACGTATGTTAGTAGTAGTAATGTTAGTTCGTGGTAATCGTCCTACGAAGGCCGCTGCAACGGCAGTCAACGCCGGGCCCTCGCGCGCGCCGCACGACCTACACCGCCGAACACGCGACCATTCCGTTTTGACATTTCAATTTTCACGAAAACTTCGTAACTATTTCAATTTGTGAGTGAAGAAGGCGTTTAATTTGATTTGGGATTTTTGACGAGTTCTCGGGAAGTTTGTAAGTTTTTGTATTTTTAAAGAGAATGTTTTACCGTTTGTTTTGATTATGAGTTACTCATGAGGTTTTTACGGTTTTATAATGAACCGTGAATAGATAAGGCACGTGATTCAGGTATTTTCAGGTAACCTGTCGTAACTGGAGCGATTGTCGTATTTAAGTGACTAGTAGGTATTGTGTATAGTGTAAAATATTTATTAACCCTAGGGCCTAGGCTCTCAAACAATTAAATGTCAAAAATGCTTTTTTTTAACCGAAACATAATTTTAAAAATCGGCCCCTTCAAAAAAAACTACAAATTCCTAATTTTTTTTTTTATATTGTCCTTTATCAAAAATGGTAAACTCAGTACGTTCAGTCGCCATCAGATATATCGGAGCTGCCGAGGTGCTCAAAAATATCTGAACACGCACTCTAACGCCTTGACAAATAGAGGCGTGTTCAGATATTTGTGAGCACCTTGGCCGCTCCGATATATCTGTTGGCGACTGTACTTACATATCTCATCTTACATCTCCTAAATGTAGGCGTTTTTAAGTTTTTATCCTACAATCTACACAATAACGGAGGATGTAAGACTATATATGGAGAGGATAATAATATAATATGCTTTTAGCAGTCTATGTATGTGGGTATGTTTGTCTCGTATGTTCCATTTTAGCGCCGATTTTGGAGAATGCGGTGTCAGTCGATTTTCTTTCATGATGTAGTTGCTACATACTTAACCAACATTAGGGAGGTTTTAAAAAATGTGGTCATGTATTGCTAGGCCGATTTATATTTCGGTGGCATTTTATTTTTTTTCAAAATACTATTGTACAAAATAAGCGCAATTTCACCCTATAATTATGTCCTATAAAATCTTCCACTGAGTTACGAAAACGTATGGTATTTTCGTATATAACAACGTATTTTACTCAATTACATATCTATGTCCTAATTTTTTGTCGCAAATTGGGATTTTGTACTATTTATTCCACGCAGTACAAGAAGCTCTTCAAACCAGACATTTGATCCATAACGTCCGTAATGCACGTCCTTCAACTGTTTAAAATGTGTTAATTATTTATTTTTAAATGTTAGTATTGTAATTTGTGATTATTTGTATATTGTTTCTTTTTCTTTTTGTATTTTCTGTGTAAGTTAGCAGTGGTTTGGTATTATACTGTCATACTGTTTAACTTGTTTGATAAAACAAAAAATAACGAATAAACATCGACAGCAAAATAAAAAAGTTTAAGTTTCTCGTTTAGATAGACGATATAGACGAAAAAAAAATTGATACTTAAAAACAGTGAGAAAAATCGCATTTTGCTCACTGAGTGAGTTAAGATGAAGTATCCGCAATTTGGACCGCATCTTACAAACATTTTTTTTTAAAGTTGTTGATTGAAGTGTCATTAGGTTTTGTTCTTGTGTTTGATTGCGGTAATTAAACTAAGGCCAGGATTACACTTGTAAGTTTTACTTACGTAAGTAGGGACACAGCTGTACTACAGAATGAGATATGAATATCGTTATCTCATTCTAGCAAATAGCTTTGTCCCTATATACTTACGTAAGTAAAACTTACAAGTGTAATCCTGGCCTTAGGTAATTGTTAGAATATCTTAAGAAAGTATGAAAAAGGATTACATTTTTCAGGTTGTGTATAATATATTATGTTCTCACTGCTGAGGTAAAAAGTTGTGTGTACTACACGAGATCAAAGTTTTTTACATCTCGTGCGCTTTTGAGCCCCTTACTACTCGTACGCTCAAGAGTCTAAATTAGATTCACTCGGTACGCTCGTAAATCTATTATAGAATCTTTCGCTTGCACGGGACTCAAAATAAGCACTCGAAGAAGTATCTAACATTTGCTCTCTTATTGTACAAATAACTATTAAATACAGTGCCCCTGTGTGCGTATTCCGGAAACTTGTCTATAATGCGAAGTTTGTTTGTGTCCCGCGAGCCATGAATTAGAGTCGCGAGTTCGACGTCCAATCAATGCCTTTTGTGCTCTGACGGTTCGGTCTCGTGAGTGTCATTTAAGGGGAAACTTATCAAGGGAAAAAAGGAAACTATACTGTCTCAGTGGGACAATGTTTTGTGATAGTATACAGGTAAATATAGGGCATCAGGGCCGTGGAGACACAACTATATAGGTATAGGTACGTTGAAACTTATCGCTTGTCAAACTATTTGTGACGCAAAATTGGCTTGCTTGACATTTTACATAGGTAAGGGTATTACTAACCACGTCATAATAATAATTGAAGACTGTTTTTTTGGACCTTTGATGTCATAAACTTATTTAGTATATTAAAATAGTCGTAACCTCAGTCCCTCGTGGTTCTTTAACTTTGGAAATAATAGTAACTAGTATGTTTCATTTTTATAACGGAAGTTTGTTTTAAACCTCATAAAGTAGTAAACCAAATCCAAATTCCAAACCTGGTGCCTGGTGGTGGTCCAAATTAGGTACCTGTCCAAAGACTCAAACTAATCTAGTTGTCTGAGCCTATGGAGCCTTTTAATAAGTAAACAATAATTTTTTAAGAAAAAAAACCGACTTCAACGGGGGATGCCGCTGAAAGTTCACTTATTGTTGATGGTGACCTCTTAGATTCCAGACAATGAAATGAAAAAGACAGCTTCTTTTGCCTAATTATGTACAAAAGGAGGTAAAACGACCCACTTTTCTAGTAGCATTTCGTTTTTGTAAGGGTCTCAGTTCTAACCTAACCTACTTTTATGATAGCATTTCGTTTCTGTAAGGGTCACAGCTCTAACTTAACCTAACCTACTTTTCTGGTAGCAGTTCTGTTCTGTGAGAATCGCAGTTCAAAACCCACCCACCCACCTAACCCACTTTTCTAGTAGCATTTCCGGGTCCGGGTCTGGGTCCGGATCCGAGTCCGGGTCCGTGTCCCGCTGGCCGGGTCCAAGTTTGGGCCAGAGTTCGGTCCTGCTGGATTTGTTGATAAAAATACAAAAATCACTATATGTATTTGAGGAGTTCCCTCGATTCCTCATGGATCCCATCATCAGAACTCGAACTTGACAAAAATGTTTCTTGAAAACCTAACTTGCTTAACAAACATAATGATGAGGACAAATCGCCAAACGTGAACTATGCGTCATTGAAGAGTTCCGTTCTGATCATCATCAGCAGTTCCACTTCATCAAATGTCACTTTTTAAATGTAAATGCTTGATTTGTTGATGAAAATACTAAAATCACTATATGTATGCCTTTAATATTTGAGGAGTTCCCTCGATTCCTCATGGATCCCATCATCAGAACTGCTTTTTGACAAAAACGGGATCAATCTGTATGTATATATTTATAATCAAAAAAAGAATTTTCAAAATCGGTCCAGAAATGACGGAGTTATGGAGAAACAAACATAAAAAAAACAACCGAATTGAGAACCTCCTCCTTTGAAATCTTGAAGTCGGTTAAAAATAAATAAACAGGCTCGGCATCATTGATATCAGTCAGGCTTCGAACATCATCTGAAAAAAAAATGTCACCACAATGTCATACAGTACCTAAGTCATATGTACCTAATACGGCTATGATTTACTATTACTCATTAACGAGCAAAACACGTGTAGCCATGCGTATGTGACAATGACATATGATATAATTAGTATAATTACGAAGGAATGACGGCCGTCCAACCAAACCGACAATCAACGGCCAATCGGCGCTGCCCTGTCATTACATAGATGTCACTGGTGATGTGGCCAGGGCTCGGAACCGGTATTTTTTTAAAACCCCGAAATAGCCCAATATTTTGAATTTTTTTATGCTCATTACGTAGGACTGAATCATGTATTTAGCAAACAATTTTGCATTATTAAAACGTCCCATTAAAAATGAAATTATAAACAAAAGAACGAAAAAGAACGTAATAATACCGGTATTTTTGTATGGAGCAAATACCGGTTTCCGACCCCTGGATGTGGCTACACGCGGCTAATAACTAAATTCCCGGGAAGACTAAACGGCGGGAAGCAAAATTCCCGTAAACATACTAGTTATTTTTGTCCTCATCCATGTCCATATACAGTATTCCCTTGCTGAAAAATCTTGCATAAACATGTCGTGGCAGGCACGTATACATCCTGCAAAGAGACGGTGAATGAACAAAGAATTTCAAATAGGAAATAGCTTGACAGTTAAAATTTATGTATATATACGACATGTTATAGCCCCTGATTCCTCTGAAGCTCCTTTATTAGGCGCAGTTTCCATATTTTTATGCTTGTATATGCGTGGTACCTCGTTTATTCAGGATTATTAAAATAACGGCAGATTTTTTTCCTATTATATTTCATTATTTAAGTTAGCAACCGTACGAAAAA
Organism: Cydia strobilella; assembly: GCF_947568885.1. Classification (NCBI taxonomy): domain Eukaryota; kingdom Metazoa; phylum Arthropoda; class Insecta; order Lepidoptera; family Tortricidae; genus Cydia; species Cydia strobilella. Next base: position 18,283,348 of record NC_086052.1, read on the forward strand.
ATTAAAACTAGTTTACTGATCTTGATAATAAGTTATGAGCTACAGAAAATCGCACGACAAATAACGTACATTTTTTTTAACATAGTATAGACATAGACATAAACATAGACATAGACATAGTTTATTGGTAATAAGGTATTACAGGTATGGATGGTATAGAAAGGATCGCAATCTCTTATGGCAGAATTGTTGTAAAAGTGACCGCGTTAAGCTTTAAATAATAGTTCCTAATCTCTCCGGTGGCGCTAGTTAGGCTCTGGGACATGAGTATAACATGAACCATATAAGGCAACAAATAACCCGACCAAATTACGTAGGTTGTTTTTGGTAGTATTTCGGTGTATGGTGGCGCCGCCTAATTACTGTTTTTTGATGGACACTTTTCATACATAGAGATTTGGCTCCTTTATACAGTCTCCATGATTACAGGTCACAATTTTGTAACGCTGTTTGTTTGTTTTTTTTTTTTTGTTTTCAGTTTTTTTTTACGCTGGAATCCCTTACCTATGGAAATGTCACCAAACAGGCCAATTTGAACGTACACTGATATCACAATGACATAGATATCGCTCCTCCTACTTGTCCGTACATGTATTGGCGCGAACACAACTCATCGTTCATATATCATTCTGATTAGAATTCGCCTGAAAATTATTTTAACATTACAACACGACTTAAGAATGGAACATTGAAAGCCATTTCATTAGCAGCGGAGCACATGAGTATGGCCTATATTTTTTTACGGTGACATATTAATACCGTAATACGCTTCCAAAGAACGCAATGTATTAAAAATATGAATTTTATATACATATATCAAATTTTATAGAAAAATGTTTTTTATATAAGCGAAATCTAAATTTCTTTTAGAGAAAAAAAAACTTTAACCCGAAAGAATACTCAGAACGGAAATATCGGAAATATTGAAGCACAGCACTACGCGGCAGACGATCGGAACCGGACATTGGAATCTTTCATTATCGACGGCGCGTGGCGGAGGGTTGAGTCGAGCGATATGTTTTGTCGGTGTCATGTTGTATGTAACCAGCCGTTTTAGACAATTTCCGTGTTTGCTTTTTTTATTCGATACTGTTCGACATTTTATATAGTATAAAACAAAGTCGCTTTCCGCTGTTTCTGTCCCTATGTATGCTTAGATCTTTAAAACTACGCAACGGATTTTGATGCGGTTTTTATCTATCAATAGAGTAATTCTTGAGGTAGGTTTTAGTCACTAAAACCTAGTAAAAATTTAGTGTATAACTTGTAAAGGGTTTGTGTAACCCATTCGAAGCGGGGCGGGTCGCTAGTTTAAAATAAATTAGAGCTTAGATGTGATCACATCTCCTCCACGTAAGAAACTAATCGAATCCTGGAACATTCTAAAATTCCTAAAACTAATTAAATTCAGGATAGCATTCGAAAATCTATCTCTTTCTAATGCATTCGCGCTATCTCACGCGTATATACCGTTCCGTTCCGTTCCAAGCATTCATCAATCTCACATCCTACATAAATAAGTCGTAAAATGAGTAAAAGTACTTAAAATCTTATGATTCAACATTACTTCAGTATTATATAAGTGCCGGCATGTCGAATCACATTCGATAAGGCTGACATGTCTACATACCTTGCTGATACACGCGTTTGGTATTTAAGAGTATCATTCTTTTTTATACAAGTTATGTATAGTTCACGAATAGTAATTTTTCACCAAGATGGTACTAAACCGGTCCAAAAACTTTTTTAGTAGGTATGAGTTAAGGTTAAGGACAGGAAAGGCCTGTCCCTAATCCATACTAATATTACAAATGCGAAAGTCTGTCTGTCTGTCTGTCTGTCTTTCTGTCTGTGTGTTCCCTCTTCACGTTTAAACCGCTGAACCGATTTAGATGAAATTTGGCATAGAAATAGGTTGAGTCCCTGAGAAGGTCATAGGATAGTTTTTATCCCGAAAATCATCCCTTAAGAAAGTAAAAAGCGGGATGGAATTGAGATAATTAACGAAGTGCCTGCTAATTTGTGTGCATAATATGCTCAAATTTAGATTGCTATGAGATTTTCTCCAGGCGATATTCTTACTCTAGCTGCGGTTACTAAGTCCACGCAGACGAAGTCGCGGGCAAAAGCTAGTAATGTTATAAATGCGAAAACAACATTGTCTGGCTGATGTCTGTTATCTTTTCACGCTTAAACTGCTGAATCGATTTAAGAATATGGTATGGTGATTGGTGATAGTTTGAGGGCCGGGGAAAAACAAAGGATAGTTTTAACAATCACCATTATTGCCCACACAGACGAAGGTGCGGGCAAAAGCAGGTTCAGTTTTTCATAGATTTTCCTCAGGTAGTTGAACAAATTATCCTTTTCAGTTGTTCCCAAACATGACCAGTGAAACCTGTGCCAAAACGTTGAATTTATCTGTGAATTTACCCTTTTTTACCACCAAAAACCTCCACCGACACGCACGACTACAGTTTAATATATCAACCTCATTCCAAGAAGGCTAGATGACAAATTTTCATTAATGGTATCAATCGATCAGGTCTATTTTTAGGATCAAATGTCTATATGGGACCCATTGCATTAAAGCAACAAAAAAGTCAGAAACGATAGCTTAAGTCCGACAGTCGTATTTCACACGCGAAACGCTCCTAACAAAACGATAAGTGGACGTGACGTCAAGGTCACTGAGAGCCCATTTTGATATTTTTAAATGTATGGACAAAACAAGAAAATTGCGTTTTTGTCGGTGAAATATTGCGTTTATGTAATTGCCATACAATCTTTTTTTTTGATAAAGTGTAAGGAATCGAATGGTACCCTTACTTTTTTCCTTTTCGGAAGTTAAAAAATTACTTAAATTTTGAAACTCAAGTCCTTTTTTGTATTATTTCCATATATTATTTTAATATCTACATTATTGTGATAAATTGCTCATTTGCTGTCTATGTTACTAGATTTTGTTATAAAATTCAACATGTGTCATCCTTATAGGCGTAGCGTTCAAAGTGTTAACGATTAATAAATTGTATCGCGATAGTTCCTTACATTTTATTTACAGTTTCTTTGAAACCTGAAAGTTTCAGTATTTGAGAGCCAATTCCGCTGAAGGTACAAGGGAAACTATTTCCTTCGGGACCGTCCTCACGCAAGGTGAGTGTTTGTACATCGTTACGAGTACAAAAGGAGCAGTTCAGGAAGCCACATCCACGGCTACACTAGCTTCACCAGTATTCCGTGGCCCTTCGATGGCATAGATGTGTTCGTGTCTATGGTTTTAGTTATCATAGGTATTAGACGAGTTACGACGAGGTGGTTTCTTAAAGGTGTCAGGACAACAGCGCGTCTCGAAATCCCCTTAAATTGGTACAAGTATAAGTATAACATAGATAGTACTAAGCTCCATTTAGACGTTTCAAGAACTTGCATGCAATTTTCGATACAATACTAACTTCAGAGTAGAGAGTGCGAGGACAACTGAATATGTCGTTGTCGACAAATTTATGTTTATTGCATCCCTGCTCAGGCGAGTGAGACAGAGTCCCAATAGCATTCTGAATGTGATTGCTGAAAAGTTGATTGTTCGATTTTTGTTTACTGGCGAGGGCAAGTAAAACGTGTGGCAGTAACTTTTATTGATCAGTTTAAACATATTGTGTGTTCCTTGCTTTAGCTTTAATTATAATCTATAATAACACTAATACCCGTTGAATTTGTATACTAATACACTATGTGCTTTGAAAATATTCGAAATAAAGAATGTATTGTTATGTCGTATGACAGTAACGTGATGAAATTTTTAATTTTTAATAAAAATAAAAAAGAGCAGAAAAAGAAAGAATGAGTCAATCAGAATGACTTGAGTCAATGTCATATATGCGGTTGCAATGAGAATTAATCAAAGAAGTTTGCAAATAGATAATAATAACATAACTATTCAACACTCTTAATGAATAATTTTAACTTCAAGGATTTACTTACTTCGCATGTGTTATTTTGATGTAGAAATTGCTAACTATCGATATCGATGATACTTGAGTCGATACTTAATTTATCACTAGCACTAGTACGTTATTGTCCACAAAAAAAACCACCACGAAGGACTACTGAGACAATGCCGTGCTCGAAACGTCGGAGGAAGGTCATTTTAAAACTTTATTATACGCGATTAAGTCCCGTTTTCGTAAATAATAATGAGCGCATTGTTAATCGCACTTAAACTACCGTGAGACATATTTCAACATATTTATCAGCACGACGCACAACCGCCGCGGACACTCGTGCCTGAGGATGGATTCCCAAAGAATCCGAAACATGTCGCCAAAAGCGACTAAAAATAATAGTGAGTAAAAACCGTACTGATAAATATGTTGAGCGCATTGTTTTTAAGTAGTGTCATGACTCATGAATAAGCGGTTAAAGTTGGTCAGGTTTTTAAGCCCATTCTGACACGTATCCTCACATTGTTGTTAAGATCTTGGTTCCATACTTCCATATAACACGAGCTGTCAAATAAGTAGAAACATTAATGTTGACGGGGCAACAATAAGGTGCCTCACGAAATTCCTTGATATTTCAGGGAACTTGATATATTTTGAGGGTGTATGCCTATTGGCATACTCCCTCAGTACCTACTATCCACTATCGACCTTATGAAATATGATTTTAGGTCGACGTTCCTTTAAATGACTAAATGTCTTAAACTAAACCCACAATCAAGCCTTAAAATGTAAACCGTCACTCTAGAAGTTATTTGGTCACTAATTCGAGCTCCAACATACATCTTAATTAGGTACAGACCAACTAAATACTTGTCACTTCCCTTTTTAATCTATTTAAATCATAGAGCTAAAAACTAAAAGTACTACCAAAGATAGATATAACTCCGTAATAGATGGATACAGTCTAAGGAAAAAACGTGCCTCGAAAATCAAGAAAATTTGATTCTCTTTCAGAGGGCGCTACTAGTTTTGGCCTACAGTCGTATAGATGGCGTTGACGGTTTCGTTTGTTATTTAACAATTTTAACGCATATCAGTGAAAGAACATGGGTCAAAATCATAAAAATAATTAATGCAAATAAAAAAAATCATTTATCTATATTTAAATACATTCTATCGTATTTTTATAAATCTTCATTTTTAGTTTTAAAGTGTGTCGACAGATGGCCGTGAATTTACTGGGGTTACAAAATTTACTATGACAGTACCGCTCTAGTATAAGTTACTCTATGGTACTACTAAAGACGTCGTGCACGTAATATCCTATTAAAAGTAAGTGTATGACGCGCAGAAATGTGCAATGCTAAATAAGGTGCAAGTGCACGGGTCAAGGCGGGCGTGCAGGTCATAGCGCGCCGCATAATATGTATAGTCAAAACAGTGGGATTTCTAACAATGATTTCAATACTCAATATTTTATTGCAAATTCACAGTCAACTTCAACTTCAACTTCAAAAATCGTTTATTCAAGTAAGCTTAATAATAAATTAATAAGCACTTTTGACATGTCATACAAAATATAAGTAAAAATTACAATCATTAATAATAATAAAAAGAGAATAATAATAATAAACAATTGGCAACAATTAACAACAAATTAAAAGATAACGTCAAACATACATAAAAGGAATAGGAGTCAGCAGAGTACAATAAAATATAAATATTAAAAGTGCAAAAAAAAGGCACAAGTCAACTCAGTCCCAGGCATTTTTGTCATTAATATAATCCTTGATATTATAATAAGCTTTACCAAGTAATTGTACATGTGGTAAACTTATAAGCTAGGTCATTGTGGTTTGTTTAAAAATAGCTTACAGTTGAGTTGGCTTGTTTCGTGAGCAGCAGAGAGGGTGTCCGAAATAACACAACTAGGTACTAATTATAAAAGCAAGTTTGTCTGCAGATCATTTTGATCGCATACCCCGCTAAGCTTCCTCTGCATCGACTGTACCGTAAAATATGTTGGAAACAATATTATTTTTGCATAAGGTGTGGATAATAGTTATTTACGATACAAGTGCGGAAAAGAGGAAATTCGAAACGAGTGGCGATAAATTAAAACACGACCACAAGGAGTGTTTTAAATCGACACGAGTTGCGAATTACCTATTCGCACGTGTATCGTACAACGTTTTACAGTACATATGGCCCTTTAAACTTTCGACATATGCACGAAATATGCTCATTTACGCACTAGTGCGAGAAAGTAGCACCATATGTACTGTAAAAAAATTAAATTAACACTAAACGTCTAGTCTCTCTTTTTTTAGCATTGAAAATCCACTACAATTATAGCCGAATACATAGTGCCCATAGTGGCTGCTTATGAGTATGGGACACTTTAAAGGTGACATTTAGATGTCATCTGAAGCTGCATTACTGGTGTGACATTACGTTGGCGGCGTTGATGTCGTGTCGCCGCTGTACCTGTCAATTTCCTTGATAGAGTTAGTGACAGGTTGGACGTCACGGCCACGTCACGGTCAAGGCCGCGGCAGTAATATCGCAACAGTATTTTTAACACCTTTAATATTTGAAAATATTTCACAGAGAGGTGCTACTCTAAACGGTTTCCACTCTGACAGTGATGTTTCTCATAAATAAACTCACGGTTGTGCTCCGTACAATTACAGCACAATGGATGACATTGACAGCGCAATAGTTACATAGTTGTGTTACAATAACTATACAACTATGGAATACGTTTGAGAAATGCTACTCTCAGCTGTTTCCACTCTTTCGCATAAATAAGACGACGGGTCTACACCGTACAATTACAACACAATCGGTGACATTGACAGCGAACATAGTTACATCAAATTAAACATAGACATAGCATACAAGTAGTTATAGACGCGCCACCGAGCGACCGCGGGTAAGAGAAAGAATATTCATATATGTATACTACGCAATTTATCCGGTTTGCATGTCCAATGTCTTTTCTCTTTCACTCATAAATTTCGGTATTTCGCCATAGCCTCCTTGCTATGATGCCATAACCCGACCATGAAAAAATGTCCGGTCGGTGATAAAGACGTGATAAAGACAAAGCATGGCACTATTTTCTCTTTCCTCTTATAGGAATCGCAATAAGACTATCTTTCTCTATCAAAGATTGTCAGGCCCTTGAAATTAAATGAAGGATCGAACTTGGTATTGCGATAATTGTATTACTAAGCAACTCCCGTGAGATTTATACTGAAGTACAATAGGAAACCAGCATTTATGTTTTTGATTTCAGAGTTGATTCTCATTATTCATTTGGTGGGGTGTTGCTTGATTGATAACTAAATTTACATTTAGCACAGCAAATTAGTGCATTATGTGGATTAGTTAACGAGCTACAGTTTCCAACTGTTTGCATAGTCAAATTTCACTGTCAGCAATCAAATTGGTTAACCAACCAAATCGGTAGGTACGTATCTAAAGTCGGCATCGATATTCATAATTCATAATTATTTAATGCAACCATGGTACAGTATAGATGTCAATTATAATATAAAATGTCTCACATGGACCCTGTAAGGGCACAGCATATCAATAGCTTGCTCATAACATTTTATTATATTTATTGTATTCATCATCATCATCGTCATCATCATGTCAGCCGATAGACGTTCACTGCTGGACGCCTTCAGGCGACTACTACAGGCCTTCCCCAAGGCTCGCCACTCCGACCGATCCTGTGCCGCTCGCATCCACCGAATTCCCGCGACCTTCACCAGGTCGTCGCTCCATCTCGTTGGAGGCCTACCAGCAGTTCGTCTTCCGGTAAGCGGACGCCACTCCAGAACCTTCCGGCCCCACCGGCCATCAGTTCTGCGAGCAATGTACCCAGAATTTATTTAAAAAATATTAAAATAAAAAATGCTATTCTGCGAGCTATGTCGGTGACCCTAGTTCTACTGCGGATATAATCATTTCTGACTCTATCACGCAGAGAAACCCCGAGCATAGCTCTCTCCATTGCCCTTTGCGTGACCTTGAGCCTTCTTATGAGGCCCATCGTTAGCGCCCACCTCTCAGATCCGTATGTTATCACTGGCAACACACACTGGTCAAAGACTTTTGACTTACGACACTTTATTTACTTAAGAGACTTTATTGTATTGTATGTAACAAATTATTAATTTATCTAAAAAATATCAGGTCATATTGGCACAAAGAACAAAACAAGACACTCTTATTGTTTTACAGATAACGATATAGGTACCTATATCTTTTTGTAGAGCTGTTTTTATACTAGGTATTTGAAATCAAGATCAATATCTCAACGAGGTATATCTTATCAAAATTTTATAAAATGTGACATATTGACTAAATTGACAGGGCACACATCACATGTATACAAACTAAATTGCAAACATACACGGATCAGTTGCAACGAAAAATTACTAGAATAAATAACTAAACTAATAAGTTAGGCCGCGGACGCGACAACGGCCATAATCCCGTTAATTGTTTTTTACACCCTACCCGACCCTATTCTTAACGCTCGCCATTCGCATTAGACAAACCAGTACATAAATGGCTAAGATATTCGTAACACGCGTATGTAAATATTAACTTGAGATGAGTAGATGACACTTGTGTAGAGCAAGTACAGAAAAAAGTGTACCATTTTTTTCCAAATATATGTATAATTTTTGGGTGATTTCTACTCAAAATCACGAAGACTATAGATCTAAAAAGTAAAAAAAGTGTAAAAAAAAATGTTTCACATTATCAATTTATCATACCTACATATTTTGTATGAACCGTCACAAAACAAACTTCCAAATTTTGTATGAAAAACTGATGGAGACATTTTTATTTCTTTTATTTAATCAATAGTCCTCGGGATTCTGAGTCGGAAAAACCCAAAATTTGTTAGTTTTTCGAGAAAAGTTAATGGTACACTTTTTCCTGAAAACCTCTTACACTGGTTGTCCAGATGTGTAGTTCGCCCGATGTGCTCGGAAAGCTATTTCAACTATAGACGTCAGCAGCCGGGCCTTTGAAGATAATTATTTTACAATTCCCGCCAAAACTCGCAGCTACAAAAGCTTACAACTAGGTACATACTGTATTTTTATCAGGCTTTTAGATGAAGGCTTAAGGACTAAATCCAGATTAAAGTCGGGAGTCAAAGCCGCGGGCTTTGCGAGTTTAAAGGTTTCGAGTTAGGGAAATTCAATGTCCGTCGGCTACTGTTTTGCCAAAGGATATATATAACATAGGTATAGTCGTACAGAATCAGAAGTGGCTTAACGGGTGAGTTGGCGGTCAAATTTCGTCGTCGTCAAAAAACGTCTCCCTTAACCCTAAGGGCACACTAAGATATTAAACTTTAATATTCCCAAAAGAAGTAATTCAATTTGAACAATTATACTTAGCGTATAGTTATAATATAATAGGCAGAGGTTGCATGTGGTTGACGAAAAAAATGATTCATATTATCAATGTCAAGATTCAAGATGTCATATCAATGACGCCGACAGGTGCACAAATAAAACATTTTACGAAAACACTTCACTACATCACGTTTTGCGAATACTTATCATCAGGCATCGTAAACTGCGAGCGAAATCCATTAAAATGACGTACTTTGACTTGACTTGACCATAGAGTAACTTATACTAGAGCGGTACTGTCATAGTAAATTTTGTAACCCCAGTAAATTCACTGCCATCTGTCGACACACTTTGAAACTAAAAATGAAGATTTATAAAAATACGATAGAATGTATTTAAATATAGATAAATGATTTTTTTTATTTGCATTAATTATTTTTATGATTTTGACCCATGTTCTTTCACTGATATGCGTTAAAATTGTTAAATAACAAACGAAACCGTCAACGCCATCTATACGACTGTAGGCCAAAACTAGTAGCGCCCTCTGAACGAGAATCAAATTTTCTTGATTTTCGAGGCACGTTTTTTCCTTAGACTGTATCCATCTATTACGGAGTTATATCTATCTTTGACTTGACTAAGTAACAACCCTAGTACTTCAATGGATTTCGCTCGCAGTTTACGATGCCTGCTTATTATATCACTGTGTCAAACATCGAACATTTTTTTATCAAATAGGCCACAGGGACACTTTTACATGTCAAATTGTATTGTGTGTAGGTATAGGTACGTAGGTTCGTCCGTATTTTGTAAAAGAAAAGTTAGTCCCTTCAATCCTGAAATTCCACAACTGCTGTCTGTGACGTGCCGCGAATTTTAAAAACATCCGCAATTCGCGTGCTTTCAAAATTCTTAAAAACTCGATTATTCCGTTACACTCGTACAAACGGAACGTTAAAAGCTTTCGTCACTCTCAGGGATTTCAGAAATGTCGAGGGCTCTGCATTTGAATTCTAAATAGTGTCCGCATCCTCTTGCGTACTTTAATAACCTTCCTACCTACAGATGGGCACAAAACCATCATCACATTTTAAAATTAACTATAACTATTAACTATAACGGCCACACGATCCCACCACCAAAAAGCCGCTCCCATACAATTGAAATTACGCTCTTATTTTGAAACGACATGCTTATATTTGATAATACGGCATGAACAATGACGTAAAATATATTCGGTACTGACTAATTTGCGTTGTTATACGTGTACAAAAATAATAGAGCGAGTAGAAGTTTTGTATGTACTAATTTCAATTTGATCTCTTTATATTCCAATATCGAACACTAATAGGAGCGGGTTTGTGTGACTCGTGTGTAACACTATAACATCTAACGCAAATAGTAGCTAAAAATACCTCAGTAGAAACGTTACGTTATTATAGTTAAAAGATCACGTTATTTAATACTCCAACTGCCCTCTCAAAATGATCGAAAATGCTTCCAGATTTTTTATTCTGTGTACATTTTAATGTTTCTTTTAGTGAAAATAAAATAATTAATTCAATTGTAATATGTAACACAAAAAACATTGTGTTACCTATTACAGTTGAGTTAACTTGAATAGGTACACACACACACACACACACACACACACATCCTACATTTATTTTGCGTCTTTTATAAATATAGAAACCTGGGACACAAGCCAGGCTTTCCTCAATATTGGAGATTATATACCTAAACAAGTTACTTACTGTATTTCTTTTTTTATTTTGGGCAGGGTATTTTGTGAAATATAGCGAGGTAATGGCTTCTAAATCAATTCTCTGGGTTCTCTTTACAGACGAAATCCATAAAGAAGCCGATAATGCTGGAAAATTAGGTATTTTTAGTGGCATGCAAGGAAAGTCCTGCAACCTATTCCAAAACGACTTGTCTGAAAGCTTTTCTAATATAATCTGACTCCTCATTTCATGACTACTATGGGTAGTCATAGTTCAACATTATTTTGCAATATTAGAGCGCTGTAAAACGCAGGCAGTGCGCGGGCGAGATAGTGCGGAGGAGTCCGCTGCAGGTACTCATTGCGAACGCTTACCGAGCATTCATCGCAAGAAAACCAGAATAACATAGGTGCCTTTTTACCTATAACTGCAAGTGAGAACTAGAGTCTTACAAGCCAAGCCAATTTGGGAAACTAAACTCTGTTTTATAAAACTACGCTTTTCCAAATCTTTATGAAACTCAATACCGAAATCCGTAATCGACTTTGGAAGTTCGTTTTCTATTGAATTTTGTGTACCTATCTAAAGTCTAAAATCTAAGTTGTTTTCGAAAACAACGCGTCTTACAGACACCAGTCTCTAAAGAAAATCCAGGCTATAAAATCTGCAAATTTCAAAGAATTCAAGCTGATGCTAGGCATGATAACATAGGTAGATAGATAGACATAACAAATTTCCCAAACCAGTTTCAAAATGTTGTGTGGCCGCTGTGAAGCCGAAGTTAATGACTGTGCTCAGTGTACACTGTGTAAAAAGCTATTTGGTTTTTGTTGTGCCGGTGTGACCGAACAGGGCTACCGCAAACTCGGTACAGACCGAAGATCCTTATGGAAATGTACGTCATGCAGAGTGCCAGACCCTTCATCACCGCATACAAGTAATGAGACCATCTCGCTCGAGACTATCATGATGGAGTTGAAGTCTATGCAGTGTCACCTTGCAAGTTTACCGGGGCTGGTGCAGGATGTCAAGGCTATCAAAACTGAAATTACTGACCTCAAAAAAACCTGTGACTTCAACAGCCTGCTACTGGATGATCACAAGAAACGTTTAGATGGAGCTGAGGCTAAACTGTCAGAATTGAGTAGCTTAAAAAATACTATGCAGTCTCTGAACAAGGAGCTTGATAGTCTTAAAAACGACAATGTCAGTAGGGAGCAATGGCAGCGCTTAAATAATGTAGAAATAAAAGGTGTGCCGCTAAAGCAAAATGAAGACCTGTTCCAAATTCTTGACCAAATATCGATAGCGGTTGGCTACCCAATCCATAGAAGTAGTATTAATTATATTTCTCGAGTCCCAACCTATAATAATAAGGAAAAGCTAATCATCGTGGGCTTTATTAACCGCTACATAAAGGAGGACTTCATTGCTTCTGCCCGTGCGAAAAAGAAATTAATTGCTAGCGAAATTGGATTCATTGGAAACTCGCAGAACATCTTCTTAAACGACCACCTGACTCCGGACTATAAGAAATTGCTTACCTTGGCGAAGACGACGCTGAAATCAAAGGGTTATCAATTTATCTGGGTGAAGTTCGGCAAAATACACGTTCGGAAAGATGACTCTTCTAAAATCTTCGTTGTCAATAGCCAAACTGATTTAAACAGACTGATGTAGAATGTGTTTATTTTAAGACCGCATTGCAAAATTTCTTAGTGTTTGATGTATTAATTATTAAAAACCATTTATTTTTTGCTTACAGTTCCTTTTTTCATTTGCTATTATTAATTAAATATGCATATCATCGATTATCACAATGTAATATGATGACTTATGTTGGCTATATACTTATTTTCCTCGCGGACTGCCTTAAAAGTTTGAGAATCTTGCCGTCTGTGGAATGCTTTTGTTTGTTATCGCCACCAGTTGCCCGGCCTGTTACCTGCGCTCGTTACCGAAATGCATTTAAAGATTATATTATGCAAAGTATATTTGTCCCTTTTTTGCTTGTTGTAAATTACTATTACTATTATTGCTTGCCTTGTTATACTCGTGGAATTAGTTCTATGCTTAAATGGTTTACAAATGATGTTCACATTATATTTTTACACTGTTTTATTTTCTTTACGTTGCTAAGTGCCTTAAACGAACATAACAGCATAAATAAAATGAATGCTATTGCGATTAAGCCGTTTTGGGAGTGTTATTCTGGTAAGTTATTATTATGTGTTTATTGGATCTTACGTCTTACGTAATGGATAGTAACTTTAACAAAACGCTTTCCGTTTACTATCAAAATGTTAGAGGACTTCGTACTAAAACAATAGATTTTTACCGCAATAATTTATTGGCTTCATATGATGTTATTTTTCTAACGGAAACGTGGCTTGTGGACGGTATATCGGACTCGGAGCTCTTTGATAATAGGTATGTTGTTTGGCGGCGTGATCGGGACCTGTCGCTGACTGGACAAAGTCGGGGTGGTGGCGTCATTATTGCCACGCGGAAGGAGTTGGCTGTTATACCTCAACCAGCATACTATTCTTCGGCGGAGGACTTATGGCTCACATTGTTATTGAAATCAAATGCAGAACGGGATACGGTAAAATTGCATTTATGCGTTTTGTATCTTTGTAAACAAGGGCAAGGGTATTCATTTTCTGACCAACTTTCTAACTTCCTAAGTAAATTAGGAGAGGTTATGACTAGTAATCCCGACGATAAATTCCTTATCATTGGCGATTTTAATCTGAGTAACATTGTATGGACGCCTAGTGATCAATTTTTATTGCCCTCTAACTATTCCACTACGGATGAGTACAGTCTTGTTGATGAGTTAAATACTCTTGATTTATGCCAATACAACGGGGTTTTTAACGCGTTTGGGAAATTATTGGATCTTGTACTTTGTAATGGTGTAGTGAGTGTGTGTGATTGCCATACCCCGCTTGTACCCATAGACCCGTATCATAAGGCGTTAAATATATATGTAACATTTGCTTCCTTTGCTTCTCTTAAGCAAGCACCTGTCATGAAATATTTTTATAATAAAGCTAATTATGACCGAATTAATTTAGATCTTTTAGATATAAACTGGGACTTTGAATTTTCTACCCGCACACTCGACCAGTGTGTTGACTTTTTTTATTCAAAATTTAAATACTTGAGAGATAAGTATGTCCCTCATAAGTTAATTACCGTAAGTTCATACCCAGCATGGTACTCATCCTCGCTTAAGAAGGCTATTAAAGAAAAACACAAATATCGTCGCAGATATAAACTATATGGTAATAAGTGCGATTTGCTTGCTTTTGAGTATCAGAGGGACAGAGTTAAACGTATGGAAAGGCAATGTTTCATAAATTACACTATAACGGTTGAAAATAATATTAGTAAAAATCCTAAGCAATTCTGGTCTTTTATAAAATCTCGATCTAAATCTTTTGGCATTCCTAGTAGTGTACGTTATGGTGATACTACTGTGAACTCAGGGGTTGACATTTGCAATGCGTTTTCTGATTACTTTAAAACAAGTTTTTTGGATCCTGAATCGCATAACTCTTCGAATAGTGGTACTCTCCATGTATGTGCTGATTCTATTGGTGATATAGCTAGTATTTCGGTTGATAATGATTTGGTTACTAAACTCTTACTGAGCCTCGATCCAAGTAAGTCAGCGGGTCCCGATCAAGTGCCAGCCTTGTATTATATTAACTGTGCTAAAACCCTAACCAAACCTGTTTCCTTATTGTTCCGCCGTTCGTTTGCCGAATGTACCGTTCCCGCGATCTGGAAATCGGCTTTTATTACTCCTGTTATAAAGAAAGGTCCTAAAACGGATGTGACTAATTATAGGCCCATTTCCAAATTGTGTATTATAGCTAAATTATTAGAAAAAATAGTCCACATACAGGTTTCATCTGTACTCAAAAATTCCATAGATAACTCTCAACACGGGTTTGTCCAACGTAGGTCAACTGTGTCTAATCTTGCTTTACTTAATGACTTTGTCTCAGAGGCAATGGACAATGGCCGTCAAGTGGATGTAATCTATACTGATTATAGTAAAGCTTTTGATCGAATTGATCATGATATTCTAATATATAAGCTTTACTTAATTGGTATAAGGGGTGATCTTTTAAGATGGTTCATATCTTATATAAAAAATCGATGCCAGTCGGTGGTGATCAATAATTATATGTCAAGCTGGGTAGCTATACCAAGCGGAGTGCCCCAAGGCTCTTTATTAGGCCCACTTCTATTTAACATATTTATAAATGACATTAGTACCTGTTTCCAGTTTTCAAAATTACTTAGTTTTGCTGATGATATGAAAATTTTTGCTAAAATTGATACGCTTGCCGATACATATGCATTGCAATCCGATCTAAGCCGGCTAGATAGCTATTGTATAAGAAACAAGCTAGATTTAAACCCCTCCAAATGTTTCACTGTAACTTTTTCTCGTAAACGTGACATAATTCCTGCTTCATATTCGTTAAAAGGTGACATTCTACAGCAAGTAGAGAGCATGAGGGATTTAGGTGTTATTCATGACTCCAAGCTTATTTTCAATGACCATATTGACAGTATAGTGGGTAAAGCAGCTAAGTCACTTGGGTTTATAATGCGTAGTTCAGCTTGTTTTACTCGTCCTAAGACCCTTAAAATCCTGTATTGTGCTTATGTAAGGAGCAAGCTGGAATATGCATCTCAGATTTGGAATCCTCAATATCAAATTTATGTTGATAGGATTGAGCGATTACAAACTAAATTCATAAAATTCCTCTGCTTTAAAATGCATGTAAATTATAATTCTGCTAATTATTTTAGGCTGTGTAAAAAACATCACTTAATCCCACTTGTTAAACGCCGGGAAATTGCGGATATTTTGTATTTAATAAACATTATTAAAAGCCATGTTGATTGTCCTAGTTTACTTAGTAAAATCTCTTTCACTGTTCCATCGAGAAGGTTAAGGCACTTACGTCCCATTAGTACTAACGAGGCTTCCACTAAATATAGAAAAAACAGTTTTTTGTGCAGGGCAGGCAAGACTTTAAATAAAGTTTTGCTTAATTTAGACTTCGATATATTCAATGATAGCATATCTGTAATAAGAAAGAAATTAATTGCATTTTATATGGGTGATACTTCTAGCGCAGGTTCGGGCTCGGCTTACTAAAGTTGTCCTTTATAGGTGTATTTGCTTTTTGTTTTTTTTATTTTTATTTTTTGTTTAATCTTTAAAGTTTTGTGCAGTCAGCGGTTGAAGTGCATGGTTACTTTCTGAATGAATTCCATTCCTGTTGTGTCTATGCGGTTTTGCAGCTGGCAGTACACACTAACCTTGGCTTGTGCTGTCGGTACTTGTGTGTTGAACTGAATTTTAGTTATATTTGATTTTTGTATATTTAATTTTTATAAGTGAGAACCTGTAATTGGCTCTGTAATTCTATTGTAGCTTTAAAAATGTTTATAGCTGTTGGTTTTCCATGTATGAAAAAAAAAAAAAAAAAAAAAAAAAAATGATAAAGGGATGACTCACGCTAGGCCGAGCCGGGGCCGGGCCGGAGCTTCCGGCGCTTTGTTTTCTATGGAAAGAAGCACCTGATCAGCGATCAATCGTTATAGAAAATGACGTGTCCAACGTCGGACTTGGCTAACGACGAAAAGACCTGAAACAAGCAGATATGAACCCATATATGGAGATAACGGACAAGGAGAGCCGAGCCAAGTGATGAATTCTTACACTGGGTTGATACAGACTTTTGCGTAGGCGATGTGAATAAGCCCTGGCGTCATCTCCGCTCGCATTCCCAATTTCACGCCCCACGGACCACGGTGATAGCATTAATTTCTTTCACAAAAGAGCAGTGCACTTTAATAAAAATATTAGCAGTAAAGCAGTACCTTGCCTTTACTGACTGGATGGTTGTGGTTGCGCTTTTCTCGTTTATCGTGCCACGCGTCTCTCTCACTTGCGTGATCGTAAAGAAAACGGTGTTAGACGATAAATCGTTATCCATAGATCAGAACAAAGCAGCGCCTAGCAGCACTTAACAGAAAATTCCATCCCCCTTTTCACTGATGATGATTTCCGGGAATCAAACTATCTCCACACCACTTAAGGTTGATAAACAAGACAAAGTGCGAGTAATTCGAAAAACTCGCGCGGCTACAAGATGTAGATGTCAACTTTAGCCATTTTTCTCCGAAACGACGTGGACAGGATAACGCGGTTCCTCGGAAAGTCGGAGGTAAATTTAAAAACTAAATGAAATAATGCTATGCTAAATAATAATGGGTAAAAATCGTAAAAGTTTAAGTTACTGATGTATCTCCATAACAGGCAATGTTAGAGTTAGACCAAAGATGTCTGCAACAATTTTGATTCATTTAATTTCATTTATTTATTCTCTCATATAAGCTTACAGTAATATACAAAATCGCTTACACGGTACGGTACGGTTGATAGCACACGCAGTGTAACTTAGTGTAAGTGTTATTTATAAATACGTAATTTCATAGAAGTTTGACGTTTAAAATAACACTTGCACTCTGTGTGGTATCAAAATCGTTGCAGACTTATCTTGGTCTAAGTCTATTAAGTATAGATCACATGACATAACAGCACCTGAAGTAATCGATTTCCATTTTTATTATCTGAAAAAGACGAAGTAAAGTACGCACCTAACTCCATATTAAAAAAAAAACTACGTAGATCCGAGTAAATGTAAATAAAATCTGTAGACATAGTAGGTTAGGTTGATATCATACAGTAAGATGATGCAAATCTTCTCAGTCAACAGTTTGAATTTAGAATTTCGTGCGTGAGATTACGGTAAACAGTTGAACGTTTTTTCCAATGGCAAATGGGGCAGATTTATGGTAGGTATGTACATAATGTTTGTGTTTTAAATTGCGTAGAAAAAAGTTTGATCACGTATAAAAATAATGAGGAAGCTTACTAAATAAATGTTTACATTATATTTATTCACCAAACATTTCCCTGCAGTAAGCTCCTAAATGAAATTATTATTTAGCTTTGATCATTTTTATATTCCCCTGAGGTTAGGCAAGCTTAATAAAATTCACGTGGGCATTACTAGTCTTTTAATTAGCTTTCTCCGAACACTGAAAGTGGAATATGTTAGGTAATAAACGCAGGTATTCTGTAAATTAATTACGACACATACTCGTAAAGTTTGGAGGGTCGCGGATTGATAGTAAGATAAAACGGCGGACGAGATTGGCAATTTGGTATTTACCAAGGTTTACTGCCCACTTGGACACAGCAAACCAGTGTAGACTGACCTTTGTATTTTTTTATAATATAATGAACCGAACTCAAGTGAACCAAAAAATCTGTAACCTTGCAATCTAGAGCGTGTGTTTTTGATACGACCACATATTCCGCGATAAGTTTTATTTTATGACGTAGGAGGCAAACTAGCAGAGGAATCGACTAGTAAACAATGACCGTCGCCCATGGACACCTGCAACATCAGAGGGGTCGCAAATGCGTTGCCGTCCGTTAAGATGGTAGTACGCTCTTTTCTTGAAGGTTTGAAGGTTGTATCGGTCCGGAAATACCGCGGGCGACAGTTCATTCCACAGGTTATCATATCATATCATTCTGATGGCAACTGCAGCACGTTGTTGCTGCAGCGTCGACGCGACCGATGTCACGTTCATCTTCTTGATAAAACTGATGCCGGATTTTCAATCTCGATCAGCAGCCAAGGCAACGACAGCAAAGCAATCCATCAAGAAGGTGGAACCTTTTCAATGTATTTGAGTATGTTATGTGTAATTCGTAGTAAAAAAAGAAAAAAGAAAAAAAAAAGTGAAAAAAGAAAAAAGAAAAAAAAAAAATGTGTGTCGTGGGAAAAAGAGTGAGATAATGATTTTTAAGGCTAGAAACAAGTATCCCACAATTATACCTCCCGTCCCATTAAACGGCATCGCCCTCACGAGAGTCACACGCTTCAAATATCTCGGCCACGTTGTTACTGATGATCTGAAGGACGATGCCGATATGGAGAGAGAGCGAAGAGCATTGTGTGTGAGGGCGAACATGCTGGCCCGCAGGTTTGCTAGGTGTTCAAAAGCAGTGAAAATTACGCTTTTCAAGGCATACTGCTCTTCTTTTTACACTGGCAGCCTGTGGGTCCGATATACCCAAAAGTCATACAATGCTATTAGGGTGCAGTACAACAATGCTTTTAGGATGCTGATTGGCCTGCCCAAATTCTGCAGCGCATCCACCATGTTCGCGGAGTCACGCACCGATGGGTTTGCAGCAATCTTGCGCAAAAATGCAGCGTCTCTGCTGAGCAGAACGAGGGACAGCCCAAACAGCATCCTAAAGATGATTGCTGATCATGTGTGTTGTCCTGTAATTAATGAAATAATTTTAAATGTAAAATCAAATTTAATTTTTAAGTACTAACATTATTTTTAAGAATATACTAACAAAAATTAAGATCATGTTATCTTTATTGAATAAAATTGAATTGAATTGAATTGAATTGAATTGTAGTAGCTGAAAATATGTTTTTTTGAACAACTACGAGGGTAAGAAGAAGTATTGCGATGGTGAGAGGACGGTGGTCGCAAGGGCCGGACGTCGGATACACACTATTGATACGACTTTACATGAATAGAACATTACTATAAAGGTTGGAAATAGGGAAAGGTTGAGCGAGTGTGATATATACGGGCGAACAAAGGTCGCTTCAGTAACATAAGCCTGACAATGCGTCTTCCGGCTAAAGAATTTATATTGGTTTTTTCGAAAAATGCGGAAATTCGACCATAAAACTAATAGCAACCTAAAAGTCCAATATCGAATGCCGGTATTTACATAGATATATAAAAATAAGAAAACAAAATACGAGTATATTTGGAGTTTACGTCGACAGCCATAAACATATTGGTACTTAAGACGCATTTTTCTGAAAGATTTTTCGGGTTGGGAGTCAAACAAAATGTCGAAAGTCCAGACTAATAAGCGGGAATTTTTGCTAGATTCCCTTACTCATAATATCAGTCACTGTTGAGAAGTGGATTGGACGCACGCGACCTGCGACGCGGCGAGCGGCAAATCAAGGCCATCCATACGAGTACATTATTGTTCTCGACCAAACGTATGAACGGCCTTGATTTACCGTTCGCCGCGCCGCCACCGCGCGTCGGTTGCTGCGTTCCGTTTCACATCCGTAGCCTAATATTTAGCTAATCTCATTGCGGTGCAGACAGTGGTCAGTGCTACAGTATTGTAAAATCATTATCAAAACAAGTTGAGCGTTTAAAGTTTCGAATCTTTACTATTATAGGTGAAACAAAGATATAAGAGATAGAGGAAGATTGGAAAGCTTCGGAATGTGGTGTTGGCGAAGAATGGAAGGGATTAGTTAGAAAAAATATCAAATGTTAGGGTTCTGGATAGGATTACAGAGAAAAGAAATATAATAAAGACAAATAGAAAATAGAAGAAGAGTACTAATTGGACATCTTCTACGACATGATTTGTTCCTTAAGAACAACACAGCAGGGAAATAGAGGGAAAGATAAGAATAGGAAGACCGAGAAAAAAATATTTCAACCAAATAAATGAAAAGGTTCAGGTCGTGTCATACCAGAAGGTTAAAGATTTGGTAGAGGACCGGAAAAGTTGGAGATTGCTCCACCGACAAGAGCATAGCTTTTAAATATAAAGAAGAAGAGACTATTATAGGTAGTGTTTGTGTGGTGGCAGCAGGCGAGTTTACGAGCAAAATTAATTAAACGTAAATCGGACATAAAGCCGGAGTCCTCGCATCAAAAACCCATCTCGTGGTCGCCGCACAGTGGCCGCCGTTATTGAGCAACAACCTTTCTTCGAGGGCCGATGGGGGCGGACAAATATTTAGTCATTTCTTCGTTAAATATTTTGAAGATTGCTTGTTCAAAATATTGTGCGTCAATATTATGACTTGATTGAAAATACAATATACCTACACCTCAACGACAGATAGCAAAAGGTTTAGCTACGAGCTACAAAATATAAGGCTACAAATAGGAGTGAAAATTCCGGTTAGATGTGGGAGTCCGGAATTCGAGTTACGGATTGTAATAACGAACGTCACTAATTCCAAAAGAAAATTTACAGTGACGTTTAAATTGTAGTAATACCACTGCAGTCATAATGGTGACATTTAGATGTCAACGGAAGCTGCATTACTGTTTCCTTGATAAAGTGAGTGACGTTCGCTGCAAAATTACTACCGCGGTTATTCCGTAACTCATTTAATCAAGGAAATTGACAGAGACAGCTGCGACAACAACGACACTGCAGCAGTAATGCAGCTGCAATTGACATCCGAATGTCACCTTTACACATATGTAGCTAAGACTTTATCATGCTAAACTTAGATGTGTCTAAATTAGTCTAAAGCGCTATTGATTTTCTAATATTTGTTAGTCCTATCTTATACGTTTATATATATATATATATATATATATATATATTATGTGAGTTTATTAATTAGGTTAAGAATCCTAGCAATTCAAAATTAATGTTTTATTTCAGGTTGCAGACGGCGAAAAAGGCAGTTAAGGTAATTTTTTTACTAGCTTCGTTTAGCAAGATATTAATCTTATTCCAAGTGTCTGTACTCTTTCTTCTCTACTTGAAATCTTTTACCGAGTTTCGCATTATTAGGCGCTTGTCGCCGACGTCGTATTGTTAGATTCTCTTCTCGTGCATGTACCGGTACAGCGGCTGTGAGCTAATTTTTTAACTAGATTTGTAATAATTATAATATGTAATTTAAAAACTGGTTTCTAAAGCAAAGATTGTTGGGTCTGGTGGCTTCGAAATTAAAAATTGTTGGGTCAAACTCCTGTAAAAACTATGTACCTACAAAATAGTATCTGTGTTTTCAAACCAACCATACCTTCCATGTATGATGAGCTATGAGCAATGTGCCCAGCCCAGCCTTCATACCCCATTGCTGGTTCATGAATTACAGACCTAGTTTCCTGTCGACGACAGAGCTTTGAATTTTACTCATCTCACTGAGTTACAAGATCTGATTTCTACCACTTACCAGGCTTTAAATGTGAGAGAATAAGGCGCAGAACCCACGTAGCGGCGTGGCACCGCTCCGCGGCGCGGCACGGCGGCGGCGCCGCGGAAACCTTGTATGACGGTGTAGGTAGATAAACCGCCTAATTTGCGCCCTGCGCCACAAAATATATAATAGTACTAGGTACTGAAGATTCACTCCCTAACAAAAAAACGCGTCTACTACGCGCAAGGCGTAGCACACGTAGCACAAGGCGTAGCGCACGCGTTCCGGGGCGGTGCGCGGCAATTACTATGAAAAAACCTCAAAATTGAGGCGGCCGCAGGTACTTGTGAGACACGCCTGCCTGCGCCCACGACACGACGCCACGCCATCGCCGTGCCGCGCGGCACAGCGGTGCCACGCCGCTACGTGGGTTCGGCGCCAGAAGCAGCATGCATTTTACCTAACTTCAAAGATTGTAGGTACAGCACGCCAAATGATAAAACGTGCAAGATGTTTTTCAAAGCTTCTTACGAGTTGAACAATGTAGATCACGAGTAACAATTTTTACTATAACAATCCACCTAAAATCACAAAAATGGCAGTTTGGCTGATCGATGTCGATGTTTTTCTTTACCTTCTTTCATTATTTTGGACGGAATAATCGATAGAATTGCATAACAATCCATCTAGCAGAATATGGCTTAACTTTGAAAAAATACCCTTATATTTACTGAGTTAGGGTAGGTTCTTTTAATTTTGTGGAAAGGTCCAAGCTTCAATTAATATTCAAAAGCCCAAACTAAGCAACAAATAAACAAGAGAAACATTATTATTAAATTCAACACCATAATACCAACAATCAGTCAACAGCAGTATTTTATTTGACACTTAAGTAATAAAGCGGCTTTCAATAACAGCTACGAACCCTCGGCCCGTTCCTTTTGATCTCTTGCGTTCAAATTAATAAAGTGGTTGGTGCGAAATTCGGGTTGAATATCATTCTGAGAGCTTACCGAGTACTGGCCAAGAAGGGTCAAGCGAACCGATATTCATAGTTATCATACTCTCATTGTATCAACTGAGAGCGTCCATTGCTTGGCATAAAGCTTCTCCAAGGATCGCTAGAACTGGCCTTGTGCTGATCTCATCCAGCCGTTCGCAACGATCTTAACCAGTCCGTTAACTTGTTGAGGGCCCGGATGTCTAGCCAAGGTGACAATCGCTTGCGCTTCGACAACGAAATGCTTTGTATCTCTCTATCACTCTTCCATATTAGTGCGACAGTGACAGTTGCTTTTCGTTCACTACGAAGCGTAAACGATTGACATGTTGGCCACGCACCATGTTGCCCCAGTAACTTAATTTTACCAGGCACAAGTGTGCTCATAAGAACATCCTCTCCTCGAATATTTCAAATATCGTTATCCTCTTTAATTAAACTGCTTGCTGCACCCTACATGTGTATACCATGTGTCACGTTGTATACCATTCTACGAAATAGGTTAAAATACAATGTGTTATGCAATAAAGATTATGAGTATAAGCATGAGTAAATGTTATCCTCGAGGTTACATTATTTGACTTTGAACTTTTGCCCACGCTGGCCACGCCACACCACGCTCGCTCAAGCAATGAGAATACTCGACCAGGAAATTAGGTACGTACGGGTACGGAGTAAACAGACGCTATTTTGTGTTTGAAGCAACAAGGTGTCTGTTCAAAACGGTGGCGCTCTTCAAAACGGAAGCAGAGTACCTACATGGAATGGCAATAAAAATTACTGCGAGAAATTAGTTGGTAATTTATATGAATTGACTTCTCTAATTGCAATGTGATTATCTGTAGGTGCTTTTCTAATTCCGGTAAATGGAGCCCTGGTGAAAATTTACTCGCAAGATTTGAAAACATGTTTGATTTAGATATATCAGAAGGCGTTCACAAATTTCCGAACAAAACCTCTATTATCTGGCCTCTAAGAAGCACGTGGCGACTGTACGTAATTGTAAATTCAAAATCTTCCGACTACATTAAAACTAACAAACAAGTACTGTATAACAAATACAAGAAAATTTATTAAACCCCTTTGAAGACAAACATTTGTTTGTACAGCGTACATTGAACGCACACACTTCCCACACTTCAAAAGCAAATACCGTACCCTATTCGTCGCGGGTAAATAGTTTGTACTGATGATTTTTTATAGATGTGAAGTCTGCTGCCAGCTTCTACAATCTAGGCTGAATACGTGTCTTTCGGTTAAATTATTCTAAATCAACACACATTTTACAAGATGAAAATGAAAAACTTCCTTAACCAAAACCGTGTCACTTTGCCGTTTATTAATAATGAACATTTAATGAAATGTAGGCAATAAATTGAATAAAAGAGGCCGAATATATGGCTGGGAAGGGTATTGGAATTCCAATTATGCGAGTGCAGCAAGCGAGCCCGGAGTGTGCCGGAGTAGCGGAATGTGGTCAGAATGTTCTTGCTCTTACTGTGGCGAGATTAAGTGTCGAGACGAGAGAGGATTCGGACTTAGGCGATATACTCAGCAACTTAATTTGAAAGTGAAAGTCTTTGAGGTCGATCAAAAAGATTTGCAACAATTCTGATATAAGTATTTTGACTTAAATTTCAGAATTTCAGGTTTGGGCAAAAGTTTTGTAATATTTCTTAATTTTTGATATTTTCTGTACCTATCGCTGAATTGAGCGTCATTTTGGTTAATCAAGCATAGTCGCTTGTCGCCGAGTCAACAAAAATATTTATACTCGTAATATATGACGGTTCATCGTAATTTCAACATTCCTATTATGCTGATCATAAAATAAGCATTAACTTATCATGATTACTGACTAAATAATAACGAATAAATAATTCCTAAAACACATACTAAACTGTTATCTGGAATCAGATTAGCGATAAATAAATAAATGTTCCGGATGTTAAATAAAACAGTTTTTCAGTCTGGCCTGACTGGCTTTTTCTATGTAGGTTTTTACGTTTCTATGTAAAATTTTATACCTAACGATAAATTTTATGTTTAAAGTACTCGTTTTAGTTATTGATGATATGTTTTAATTGTCGAAACATAAAACGTTCATGCTCTGATTTTGCCGTAAACATGATATCAAAGGTTCGGCATCGTTTGGCGCTTTTAAGGCACGAAGTATATATTTACTTTACTTTTTCAATCAAATATATACTTACTTTTTTGTACTTTATTCCTTGGTAATAAGATGAATATTGTGTAGATATTTTTGATGTGAAGTAAAAGAGCAAAGGATAATGATCTTCAAAGAGACTGCGTGAGCGGCATCGTATTATGGCATTAGCAATTTATATTTTCCTAGAAAATGGAAAAATCTATAAAACGATTATGTCGGTGTGCTTTGCATTGACACGTATTAAATTGAAGTGTAGGTATAGGGACTACAGTTGCGAACGAAAACTCAAATGATCATTTCAAGTTTCGATTGGCCCTACTATAAATATGTCACTTAGCCACTTGGCCACATCTCAACACTGCACTTCACTTTTGTGGAGCAGCAACACTGTGCAACATGGTAACATTAGGTAACTTACCTTATTACACTGTTGCACAGTGTTGCTTCACAGTTGCTGCACACAAGTTAACTGCATTATGGATGCACCTTAGCAATTTGCGCTGCTAACTTTCTAAGACCATTTTCTTTTCAATCGCACGTTGAAAACGATTCACAGAATACTGCTGTCTGTATTGTCCTAGGCATTAGCTCTAACTGCCTCCCCTTTAGTCTCCACCCCACTAATAACTGTATTTACTTACCCCTCTACTCTCGCAAGTATTAATCAAATTAATTTCCCTAAATCAACGTCATGCGACAATCGAATTTAAACTGCCGTGTTGACTCAACTATTTTAGTCACTCACGCCGAAGAAAATGGCCTAGGCTCTCTGAAACGGATACGTGAGTTTAATTATATAATAAAATTGGCCGTTAAATTAAATGAGGGAGCCCTATTCAGATTTAACAACTTATTGCGGTTTTGATCTTAATTTGTTACGACCTAGAAGCTCAAGCTGGTTGGTGGATGCGAAATGAAGTAGGTAGGTAATAAGCATGTGATTCGCGCCAATCTGTTAGACGATCCTTAAATTAGAATCCACCTCAAAGTCATGTGGCCGTTACCAGCGAACACTGACTATCCCATTTGTCATCACATTTATATGTAGCCCTTTCCTTTTAATTTTCATTTATTTATTTGCGTCAAACACATAAAAATGCATGCAAATACAATTTAAAAAAAAAACAGAGATCACTACAATACATATTAGAAATAATAATACACACACACATAACTTAAAATTAGACAGGTAAGTTTAACAATAATACATTAATATAAGGATCACAAATAATAAAAACTATGTAAAAAAAACAATAATAATGTCAAATCAAATATTAGATGATTATAGTAAAACAAAATGCGTTAGATTAATAATAAAAGAGATGTCAGGTACATTGGTCAAAAAACTTATCATAGTATTCATTTATGGAGTAAAAAGGACGGCTCAAAAAATATTATGTAACTGCTTTGTCAAAAGTTTAAAAATTTTCTATACTTTTAATTTCGTCAGTCAATAAATTGTATACTCATATGGCAGTATTATTTAAGCTTTTATTTCTATTCCAATAAACGTATACCTCATGTATGTATATAGATATGTGAATGTTAAATAATGTTTATCTTGGAGAGGACGATATCACTTTATTTCGGTCCTTTCTGCCGGCGGCGCGTGTCCGCTGCCCTTGGACGAGGGGTGACGTGAAACTATCACTTTCTAACTTTTTCTAAGGATTGTTACTAAACTATTACAGTTCTAAGGGGCTACAATATCACCTGCGTATTATCGTAAAGTACTTTTTAAGTGAGCTTTCATTTGTTTAGTATGAATTTAATTAAGTCAGGTATGAAAATGGTCGTCGGAACTTTCTTTGGAGTAAGGAAGCAATCTTATTGAGTTTGGTCTTGTCAGATTATATCAGTAAGTAGCATATTCGCACTTAAACTATCGTGAGACATATTTCAAAATATTTATCAGTACGGTTTTTACTCACTATTATTTTTAGTCGCTTTTGGTGACATGTTTCGGATTCTTTGGGAATCCATCCTCAGGCACGAGTGTCCGCGGCGGTTGTACGTCGTGCACTGCCCGCGCCGCCCGCCTCGTCGCTCGTTGCGCACGCGCTGATGGGGCGGGGGGGGGACGGGCGCGGGGCAGATAATAATGAGTAAAAACCGTACTGATAAATATTTTGAAGTAGCATATTGGTCATTTTATTATAAGTTGTACAATACACTTTTCTTAAATTTGGAAATGTTTATGATTATAAAACTTTAGAATTACGAGCTCTTTCGATTTTAATAGGAGAAAAAAGTGTAAAAATCTCTTGAAGTGTAAAAACAAGTGAAGTGTACAATTTAAAATAAATTTGACCTAATGTTTTATAAAAAGTAGCTTGTATTCTTTAATTCGTTTAACATTTTGGCTAAATGTTTTTTCTACTTCCACAGCACGTTATGTATCTCTTGTTTAAGCGGTTGCCACACTAACATACTAAATTACATACACCACCAGTGTGGTAATAGCCATAACCAAAAACAATCTGGCAGTTTATAAATAGACGACCGGTCTAGCCTAGTGGGTAGTGACCCTGCCTGTGAAGCCGATGGTCCTGGGTTCGAATCCCGGTAACGGCATTTATTTGTGTGATGAGCACAGATATTTGTTCCTGAGTCTTGGGTGTTTTCTATGTATTTATGTATTTGTATATTATATATATCGTTGTCTGAGTACCCACAACACAAGCCTGGAATGTGTCCGAAACGAGGCAGAGAGAATAAACTTTAGGCAAAAGTACAACTGTAATTTATATAACATAGGTGAAGTTAACTTCATTTTGGCCAACCCGCAATCAAAAAAGGCGATGAAAATATATGAAATTGTTAACTTAGGTATTAAGCGTAGATAATAAGAGTTGATTTGTCTTGCTATGTCACAATAAGGGTGACATTTTCATTTGTGAAAAAACCCTTTTTCTAATAAAGATTTAAAAAAAAAAAAAAAAAGCCTTCTTGAGCTTACTGTGGGACTTAGTCAATCTGTGTAAGAATGTCCTATAATATTTATTATTATGTAACGTTTTTATAATCTTTCAGATCTAAATACATCACGCAATCTTATTGAGTCTTATTGATAGGTCTTATCTTATTGTCTGTTACTATGCTAAACTATTATCATTTCAAATTTTAATGTACGCAACGAACGTTTACGTTTCCCGACGAGCGAAACGAAAACAGTAGTTATTTCTGTAGCGGCATACGTAACACGAGTACGTCAGCCAGTTTACTTTGCGCTACAGATTTCAGACATTTCAGTACAGTACCCTTACCAAGAGTTTCGCTCGCTCCAATATAGTACGAGCGAGATTCACTGCGAGTGAGTTTACGTAGTCGCTAGAGTCCGTAGAAGCTAACTTTGCACCAATTTAAACAGAACAAAGTGAGGAAATGTCATTATAAACGGCACAGTTTCATAAAAAAATGATTTCAATATTGACATGGTTATTCAAAAAATTCAAAAATTCAAAATTCAAAATTATTTATTTTTAACTAATGTTTACAAACATAGGGTGTCGAATCCTCCTTTTAAGTTAAAAAACTTGTGTTAGGAAGTATTCGCTCTTTCATACAGTTATATTCAGCGCTAAAAACAAAAACAATATAATCCTTAATACTATTCTTAACTAATTATATGTAATTAATAGCTAATTTGCAATGCTAATTTGTTTTTGAGATTTTTTAGTTTTTTAATCTAGTTCTAGAGATTTTTTTTTACTACATAACATGGTTATACTTTGTGATTGCAAATACCATGCAGATTTAGCTTGGTCCGACTCTAACGAAAACGGCCGCGGTAAACTCATGGTATACACAACTCATCTGTGTATTGTGGCTTCAATGATGTGATACTTATATATAAGTATAAATAAACAATATAAACAATACAATACTACAAATAAATATAATAGAACAACCTCATACCGATCGACCTGATTCCACACTAAACTCAGTGAGGCTTTGGTTGTGAATCTAGACGACGATATATTATTATATTATACATAGTTATATATAAATACTTACTATAGTATGAATTTTCACAAATGATTTTTACGTCTAAGACCCTAGGCTGCTAAAGAGAAGCCATTGTTCTTTTGTGTGAGCGGTTAGCTAAAAAACCGGTCAAGTGCGAGTCGGACTCGCGCACCGAGGGTTCCGTACTTTTTAGTATTTGTTGTTATAGCGGCAACAGAAATACATCATCTGTGAAAATCTCAACTGTCTAGCTATCACGGTTCATGAGATACAGCCTGGTGACAGACAGACGGACAAACGGACAGACGGACAGCGGAGTCTTAGTAATAGGGTCCCGTTTTTACCCTTTGGGTACGGAACCCTAAAAAGCAGCTGTATGTATCGTGGTGGTTTTGAGGTTCAAGTCTGTGTACATCTAAAATGTTTTGGTAATGTAGGCCGATCGACCACCTCAATGTAGGCGAGCTCTCATATTATTACATAGATTTGGACCTTAAAACCACAAACGATACAACAGTTTTTTAAACGACATTGTTGCTTTGCCACGTGCTCTAAACGGAAGCTGACCGCTCGCAAAAAAGAACCAATGGCTTTTGTTTAACAGATCTTAGGCGTAAAAATCATTTGAAAAAAATCATCCTATAACTAACTCAGAAACAGATATCTGTGAATAACACACAAATAAATGCCCTTAACAGCATTCGCTACTTGTGCTTCGTTAGCGCACTTACCAGCATTCGCTACTTGTGCTTCGTTAGCGCACTTACCAGCATTCGCTACTTGTGCTTCGTTAGCGCACTTACCAGCATTCGCTACTTGTGCATCGTTAGCGCACTTACCAGCATTCGCTACTTGTGCTTCGTTAGCGCATTTACCAGCATTCGCTACTTGTGCTTCGTTAGCGCACTTACCAGCATTCGCTACTTGTGCTTCGTTAGCGCACTTACCAGCATTCGCTACTTGTGCTTCGTTAGCGCACTTACCAGCATTCGCTACTTGTGCTTCGTTAGCGCATTTACCAGCATTCGCTACTTGTGCTTCGTTAGCGCATTTACCAGCATTCGCTACTTGTGCTTCGTTAGCGCACTTACCAGCATTCGCTACTTGTGCTTCGTTAGCGCACTTACCAGCATTCGCTACTTGTGCTTCGTTAGCGCACTTACCAGCATTCGCTACTTGTGCTTCGTTAGCGCACTTACCAGCATTCGCTACTTGTGCTTCGTTAGCGCATTTACCGCCGAACTCACTATTACGAGTAAGTCACTCACTACCTACCGACTAGGCTCGAAAGCCGCCAAAAAAACTTTTAAAGTTTACAGTTTAGAATATTTCCCGAGTCTGAGCACTACAAAGATATCCCTTATATTGCTAAACTCAATTTACACACCTCTGCTATGCGAGCCAAAAAGTAACGAACTTCTGAATATATATTTTTAGATCCCGTCCCGCCATGCGACGTGTATTTATTGAATAAACCTTTTCTATTTTTCGTATTATATAATTGGATTCTTGTGCCAAAATCACTTGGAACCTAAATGTATTTGACGTTATATCAATGGCAAAGTTATAAAAGAAAAGATATCTTACGAACAATAGCTCCATTATTTTCCTTATAAAAATTGTTTGTAATATAAATAACGAGTCAGATTTTCTGCGTTTATCCGCTCGACAGCCCTTTCTGCGAGCAATTAATAAATGTACTCGTAATTCAGCTAAGTATGAGCAGGAGCCCGATTCAAATATTTTTTTCCCATAAATGGCTTTTAACCGCTCACTAATTTTAGCATGGATGATTCTGCCAATGTCAAGGTGTAGACTTTTGACTTATGAGATGAGAATTTTCGGTAAATGGAAAGGTTGGGAACCTTAAACAAACAACTGCCACTAAATATACAACCGACAAGCTTTTATACAACGGGTAAAAAGGTTTAAACGTTTTACGTTTAAACCTGTACAGTCACCTGCAATAATATGTTACTTTTTGAAGGCCGCTAAATATGTAACACGCTCTTATGGCTCCACAAATAAGATTCGTGTCAGATATTTAAGAGGCCTTCGTTGTGTAACATATTATTGAAGGTGACTGTACTAGCGTCGTTTTCTTGTCGTTGCTCATTTCTGTATTTTTTATTTTTATAATTTTACATTTTTGTTTAATAAATGAGGTATATATATTCATATTACTATGTTTATACAACGGGTTCTTAATAGACTCTTGCATCCAGGGTACGGAATATCATACATTTCTTTAATATGAATGTGATTTTATTCTTAGGACTGATTTGTTTTAAAATCACACCAATTTTAATACTTAGTTCTGCGTTTTACCTCTATGGAGAAACGATGGAAATAAAATATACCTAACATGTATTTATTTTATAGGTTCGGTTGCAGTAAGTACCAAAATGCAACTTTTAAATTTAATGAACGAACGAACAGACTTACCCTCGGATTCAAAAAACTTAGCAATCTCTTACAAACCATTGTCAGATATTTCCAAAAAACCAGAAATATATTAAAACGCTTTGTTAGAATAGACAGACGTTTATGAATAACGCCATAATCATAGAGACTATATAAAAGAGCCAAATCTCTATGTATGAAAAGTGTCCATCAAAAAACAGTAATTAGGCGGCGCCACCATACACCGAAATACTACCAACAACAACCTACGCAATTTGGTCGGGTTATTTGTTGCCTTATATGGTTCATGTTATACTCATGTCCCAGAGCCTAACTAGCGCCACCGGAGAGATTAGGAACTATTATTTAAAGCTGAAAGCGATCACTTTTGCAACAATTCTGCCATAAGAGATTGGCATCCTTTCTATACCATCCATAGCCATAATGTAGTCCCGTTTGCACCTTTTATACATGAAACGCTAAAAATGGCGTAAATTATGCTAATCCGATTGATTCTGGTTGAAGCTGATTCGCATTCATAGAGCGACATAATCTCATTAATATCGATATATCGAAAACGTGTTGCCGCGTCTATTGGGCGTTGTCGATGTATTCAAGGCCGTTACAATTGTGGCATTTTCATACGTCCATTTTCGTTTCAGTATTTTAGGAACATCAGAACGTCACATAAAAGATTTTGTTAAAGGCTATAACAAAGAATATACCTTGTAATTTTAGGTATGTCATATTGCTACATATTATTTACTTCAAGTTTATATAGATATTAGTGACTAACAATTAAGACATGCTGCGCCGACCCCAAATGAATGGGATAAGGGCAAGCAAATGATGATGATAGATATTAGTGACTAAGAAAATATAGAAGGGTCAATATTAAATCATTTTACGGTTTAGACTCACTTGTTTTAGTCACTCGCGCGACATGTTTCGGAGAGCCTAGGTCTCCTTTCTCGGTCGTCGTGAACGCTGCTCGCACTTTAGTGCTTGAGAAAGGAGACCTAGGCTCTCCGAAACATGTCGCGCGAGTGACTAAAACAAGTGAGTCTAAACCGTAAAATTATTTAATGTTAGTATGTCTCACAAAAAATTAAATTCGATTATAGAAGGGTCATACAGATCTTTTTTTTTTCATAAGCGGGATAAGAATTAATCCTGCATGGAAAAACCTTTCTCTCGCTCGTTCCAAAACCTTTTCGAAAATGAAATAGCATACAAAAGAAACCCTTTCCCAGTGAGTGACAAGTTTAGGAGCTCATTTGAAGCGACCATGCAGACGCTCAATCACCGCGCGGTCGTCGACACCTGCCATTGCATTTTTATTGCTATAGGAAACCAGGAAATACCAGGTAAACTGTGACCTCGGCATACTTTACTATTTCAATACTAGGAGAGCGCTTACATTGGTCTTCAAAGCGTTCGACTAGTAAAATGCCTACGTGTTGAAGCGACGGTCATCGCAAACCGTCGAATAATTGCCCGTCATCTACCCGTATACCTGACACAACGTGAGCGTTCGTTTTAGAACCAGCATACCTACATCTGTAACCATGACATTGGTAACAACAACTATAGGCAACAAAATTACTTATTACAAAATTAATTGAGACTGATGACGGGTGCTTGCAATTTTACAATGAAATGTACATTCTACATCTCGTTACGTTGTCGTTTATATTATAATTATACGTAATCGAAAACCACAGGTATACTGGTTCCAACAGCGAACGCTCGCTTAAAAAAAATTCGGTACTACACCTACAAATATAGGGCCTGCACACATTGCTTCTAATCGCCATCACCTGCCATTTCCCCGCGTGTCATTATTGCTTGGACGGCAGCTTGCGCCCTAATCGCCACCAAATGTGCCTTATATCGACTGTCGTAAAGGCGATTATTGCGTGGTTAGGTCGGATGTTTGCCGAACATGGACCACTCTCCGTAATGGTGCAAACACATCAATTAAACAATACGCTCGATTGCTTCCTTTCCCTTTGGAATGCAAATTTGCGGCTGGTAATACTGTGCGAGTAATTAGACGATTCATACGTTACAACTTTAACCATATATATCACTTGTAGGTATGACTGAAAAGAATCTTCAATAATCAATCATAAATATTATACGATCACCGGGGGGCCTAGCCAAGATGGGCCGCGGCCAATTAGAGGCACCTAAAAAAACACCTTTTGTACTTATCAAATATTGTAAATCATTCTTTCATCATTCTCCATAATTTACAATAACCACCATTCTGCACTTAACCGTTTTAGTTAAACCAGTACTTTGGAATATTATAATATCAGTTTACTAAGAATTGACGCTTTTTATTTGAGTCGTCGAGATCCTGACCTGCACGGCGGCTACAAGTACTATGAATCTTTTACCTTGCGTCACTTCTTTTAAAACATTAGTTGTAAAATGTAAAGTTAGAAAAGATTATCGTCTGAAGAATTATGCTTATAACGTCACGTATTGCCGTCAAGTCGCTCGATGAGAAGACGTGACTGCCACGCACAAGAAAGATCGTCTCGTGCCGCTCTCGTATATGTATTATCTTATGTATTTATTTATCGAACTTAAACAATCATGAGACATATTTCAAAATATTTAGATCAGTACGGTTTCACTCACTATTATTTTTAGTCGCTTTTGGCGACATGTTTCGGATTCTTTGGGAGTCCTTCCTCAGGCACGAGTGTCCGCGGCGGTTGTACGTCGTGCACTGCCCGCGCCGCGCCATATTTATTTATCGTTTAAATCCCACCAACATTTAAACTGCAAACGTGTTTAGGATTCGCCCAAAACGTATTGACATTTGTGTGATCATTGACATATAAGTATGTACTTCGTAAAGACTGGATCATGTGACACTAACGCTTTCTTGTCCCATTTTATTTTCTCATACGACACGGCACAAATTTACATATACAGCTAACTAAATGTATGCCCATATTTTCGTCAATCAAACTACAATATTCTCAACTTTACATCTGACGTTATGAAATGAAATACTTGCAAATAATGGTGCTGCAATGGCAACAATTGACCTACGGCAATAAATGCAGCTGTAAAAGTGAATGCGTCGCCGCTCAGTTTACGCTTGCAGGAATAACTGGCCTTCCGTCTTCGACAATACCTATTACATACGTTGTGCTTACACTGTTGTAGAATGCTGACCATACATGTCGAATAAAATTTCGGTTTGAGAAAAAAAACTTAGTAAAAAGATGAACTGACTTCAAAAAGATAACATAAAAAATAACTTTTATATGCCATATATGCGCTAGCAATTTACATGTTTAAAGTCGGTGCCAAACCAAATCTTAAAAGCGTTAACACATTGTGAAACTGTCAACTTACTGATGTGGCGCGACGACCCGAAGTGAATCTTGGCCTAAGGTCGTTTTGCTATAGGTACAAAACTTAAAACGGTAGGTACGGTACGGTAGGTAAAAAACTTAGTAAAAAGATGAACTGACTTCAAAAAGATAACATAAAAAATAACTTTTATATGCCATATATGCGCTAGCAATTTACATGTTTAAAGTCGGTGCCAAACCAAATCTTAAAAGCGTTAACACATTGTGAAACTGTCAACTTACTGATGTGGCGCGACGACCCGAAGTGAATCTTGGCCTAACTTGGCCTTGGTCGTTTTGCTATAGGTACGATTAAATCTGTCTTTTTTAAAATTCTTACTACAAATTGGCCGGCAAACATTAGTCTAGAAATGTACAATATTGTCCACATCTGATTGGAATGGCAACAATTGACCCAGGTCAATAAACGCAGCAGTAAAACCGAAGTCAGCGTCGACACGGCGCCTTTACGACGGCAGGAATAGCCTTTTACAATACCTAGCTTTGTACACTGTTGCAGATTGAGACCACGGATACATATTCTAGGGCTGGAGTAGATCGCTGAAATAGTGCTAGGCATATTCATATTTATTGTCATTTATTGCTTACATGTACATTGATGCATAGAAATACATGGTGTTATATTTATTGTTAGGAAGCGTAATAATTATTATTCGTTAAGTATTAAGGTGCATTTGCTTCCGCAAATGTCTAAATCGTTGTTGCTGCCCGGTAGTAATACTACTGCAGTAGTAATGCTGGTGTCGTCTGAATCCGATGGCACCTTTAGCAGAATGGCAACGTGTTGTAAAGCTTGTCATCGCTGAAATGAAGTTAGTGCTAAAAGCGACCCATGTATAAGTAGGTAGGTACCTATTGATGAATGAGGTCAATATTTTTCTAGCTGCTTTTGGCTAACCCAAAGATAATGAGATATGGCTGCTGGCTACAACAGCTGGCTGTCAACGTAGGTAGTTGGGAGATTTTTAATTTATGGAAACTTAACTGGTTTACTGGTGGCTGGTAACTAAACTTAGCCGGTTTATGATTTATCTGTATTAGATACACTTGGTGTCCCCTCTGAAGCATCGAAATGCGGCTTATCCGCGCCCCGGCCGCACCTAAAATGGCCGCTCATTCCGGGACAATCACCAATTACTTTTGTTTCCTTTCATCGCCCGCTAAATAATTGAGTGCTTTTGTTCGCCCCAAATGACTCTAGATACCTTTTAGCTTTAATTAACAAAGTGCGCTAGCAATATTGTTTTCGTTTCACCTGTGGAATTCGATCCTCAATTATTAGGAGAAACTAGATATGCATGCCCAGCTCTTCAATTTGGCAGTTAATAAACGCACCGGTGTCAGTTCCAAATCTTTTTAGGCGTATTTGAAGTGCGCATTCAATTTTGCGCTGATATCGCAATAACATGCGACAACCTTTGCTCTCATAGTACTAAAGAAAAAATAAATGATTCTTGCAGACAGAAGGCATCTTTAGGTACCTATCGTTTTCATTGTATTTTTATCAGATTCAAATAATTATACATAAAATCATTAAAATACGTAACACGTATATAGTTCCTTCAGAATGCAGTTTTTTGTAATAAAACAATTCAATATTATCTACTCTAGTTTCCTAGACATTATGTATTACAATGATTTAAATGTTATGTGTCTTTCGGTGCTTTTTGATAATAGAAAATGGTGTGAAGCATATCTGAAAAGAGTTTCAAAGATATATATACCTGTATGTGAGGTATCCAACCCGTTTTATTAGCCTCCTATCTAAGTCCCAGAATCGTTAGTCTCGTTTTTGAATTTTCAACCTCGACTTATTTAATCAAACTTAAAATTACGTTCTGGAATAAAGCCTAAAGGTCTCTGGGACTCAGGAGGATATGTCAGTGTGACTATCATTAGCCCAATTTCCCTAAAAGAAGCTTGACCTAATCATTTAGACGTGTAAAGGTGTAATGATTTAAAAATATTAATTTCCTTATTTTGACCTGTTTATAAATAACGTCATGTTTCCCTATACAAGCTCCATTCTATTTTAAAAGCCTAGTAACTTTCTTGTTACCAAAGTACATGAAAAGGCAGAGTTCCGATTCCGATTCCGAAGGCGGAAAACACCGCCCACGCCCTCACGCCCGGCTGCCTCGCCATTACCTTTGAAGAACTGATCCGACTGGGTACTGATACTTCGTAAACTTTATTATCATAGACATAAAGTCCTTCGACGGTCAGTAAAGAGTGTTTCTGTTACCACAGTCTATAAAATAATACAGTCATTCGACGAAGTCATACAGGGCAATCGTGCGGGGTGCGAGGGGCGCGCACCCATTGTCAGTAGCTCGGTATTACGTACAGGGCTAGCGTGTCTTATTAATTGTCACATATTATTTTGGGCAGTTGTGTAAAACAATTCATTTTCATTTCATTTCATTTCATTTCTGTCCATCTGTCACCAGGCTGTATCTCATCAGCCGTGATAGCTAGACAGTTG
Organism: Cydia strobilella; assembly: GCF_947568885.1. Taxonomy (NCBI): domain Eukaryota; kingdom Metazoa; phylum Arthropoda; class Insecta; order Lepidoptera; family Tortricidae; genus Cydia; species Cydia strobilella. The sequence goes on from NC_086052.1 coordinate 18,320,903, forward strand.
AAATTTTCACAGATGATGTATTTACTTATATTTTAGATTTGTACGTATTTATCTACTTACTCTTATTGTAATTGTGTTGACAATCCTTTTTGGGGCTATAATTTTATTTTCATCAGTATTTTAATTTTTTTTTATTTTGACGATCATGATAGAAATTCTTATATTTTTGACATTAATGCAAACTTATTATGTAAATTGTCTTTCATAGAATAAATCATCTAATCTAATCTATTACTGTTGCCGCTATAACAACAAACACTAAAAAGTACGGAACCCTCGGTGCGGAGTCCGACTCGCACTTGGCCGGTTTTTTACACTGTGCTGTTACTATTAACAGGACCACTGGTAACAATACACACAGTCCTCAAACGGCCCCTGTGTTGGAGGTTTACAGAATGGCTCAAAATAACGTTGACAAATAATTGTTAGACTTAGACCAAGAAGTCTGCAGAGATTTTGACAGTGCAGGTGTTATTTTAAACGTCAAACTTCTATGAAATTATGACGTATACTTAAATAACATTTGCACTGCGTATGCTGTCAAAATCTCTGCAGACTTTTCTTGGTCTAACTCTAGAAATATTTATCTTATGATTAAAATTAAAACTACAATCGACTAAAACAAAATGTATTATTTTCAAAACATTATCCTTCAGCTTTGATACGCAAACGCAAATGATTGTTAGAATTTTCAATAATATGCCGTAGTAAAAAAATATAAACGCATTTTTGGTGCCACGTTTCATACGTTTCTCAACTTTCACGCGTAGCTTATAGCGTCTCTATTTCACTTGTTGACGAGGATTGTCTACCATTATTTTACCTCTTTTAATAACTTATTTTTCTGAAATAATAAAGCGTAATAGGACTGAAACTAATTAACGATTTTAACGAGGCATGTTTTGCGTATAAGTATTGAAATCGAAATAACAATTTATAACGTGTTAAAATTATGGTGTGAAAATTATCTTTGGGAGATTTATTTAGTGCAGTGCGTTATGTTTACAATAATTAGATAAAAAAAAACTAATATGGCCTATTTCTGATGACAAATGTGACATGGCACTGGCACGCCTAATATATACGTGTCCATTTTCCTTATTTTACTCTGAGCAGCCATGCTGTTACAGCTGTCACATGGGCGAGTCAAGTATTATTAGTATTAGTATTATTGCCTTGCCCTACCGGGCCCATGTGAAACAAACTATTATATTTGTAACACCTGTGTACCATGGATGCAATAAATAAATATGCAATATGAAGTAATCACCTGACAATTAACTAAGCATGATTTTTCTTTGTTTGCCGACCTAGTTTTGAATGTAAATTAACCTAGAAAAGTATGAATGAAGATTTATGCCGTATTGAATCACAGCGTCGACACCTCGAAGATAGATCGCCCAAGCATCCCCAAGTGTCTCGTATCCGCTCTTAATCTATGAAGTTATCGAAAGTGTCGCTTTTGATCTCCGGGAAAAGTTGAAATAAGATAGCGGTTATAGTGAGGGTTGTGATAGATTTAAACTCCTAAGACACTACATTTTTATGCGGGGGCCACACTAACGGAAAACGGCGGGAAACGCCGTTGATTATCGCGATAATCCCAGTGTGGTTGTATGAAAAACGTCGAATTGACGCGCTTCCCGGCGTTTTCCGTTAGTGTGGTCAAAAATGAAAATCGGGCACACACAATTTAAGTTGATTATCGCCGGACATGTTTCGCTCCGTTTCAAAAATGCTGTGCCCGACCAAATACCTTGAATAATCATATGTTGCTGCGTGATTTGACCGTATTTTCTTCCCATGAACTCTCAGGTTGTCGATTGAGCTCATGTGCCGTGGTTTCACCTAGAACTTCAGAAAAACGTGTACAGTGTACAAGATTCTTAAAGAGTCGACAGAGCATCACATTGTTGGAAAAGTACACATCAAGTAGCCTATGGCAAACGCTTCCACTCGCTAGCTTATTATAAAGAGAACACAGACAGTACCCCAAAATCTGGACGCGCCTTTCATATTCCGACATATTGATGCAATTTGCCGTTTCGAGTGCTCCAATTGGCTAGTAATTGAGGTGTACTGTGACGCGGGATCTTATTACCGAATCCCGACTTGACTTGTGGCAGAACCGAAGAACCTTTTCCACCTATCTATACAATAAATTTTGGGGGTTTCCCATACTTGGAACTGAAACTCTAAAAAAATTTTTTCCTCAAACCCATACGTGTGGGGTATCTATGGATAAGTCTTCAAAAATGATATTGAGGTTTATAATATCATTTTTTTCTAAACTCAATAGTTTGCGCGAGAGACACTTCCAAAGTGGTAAAATGTGTGTCCCCCCCCCCTGTAACTTCTAAAATAAGAGAATGATAAAACTGAAAAAAATATATGATATACATTACCATGCAAACTTCCACCGAAAATTGGTTTGAACGAGATCTAGTAAGTAGTTTTTTTTAATACGTCATAAATTGTAAACCGCAATTTACCTTTCACTCACGTTTCACATAAAAAATACTTAGTTAAAATTATGTAATGTACGGAACCCTCGGTGCGCGAGTCTGACTCGCACTTGGCCGGTTTTATCTATCTTGGGTGCACTCGCTTAGTCAAGGCTATCAGCCACTGGTCATCTTGTAAAAAAATATATCTTCTCTAAAAACGACTGATAAATTGTGCCCCTTTTTTATATTGAGTTATAGCATAATTCAATCTTATGTTGGTCATCAAAAGATAAGTAGTCGTTTCATCCAACCGTGTCACTCAACGCGTAAAAATTATGATTAAGGCGGTCCCCTAAGCCAGAAGGCGAAAAATCTCCTTATATGGTCATATTTTTCTAAGAGACGTTGATATTCGTAGACGTGGAAAAAATATATGTAGTTCTTGATTGATACAATGACTTAAGGTATTGATATGAAACCTCAAAGGCGCTGTTTATTTTCTTTAAAATAAAATCCAAATTTTCAGATAAAATAACCAGATCTCATATAACGCGAACTCGAATCCGGGTCACCCTAATTAGTGTCTCAACTGGATATTAATAACTGGTTACCGTCTCCCCTTCCCACTATGCACCAATTCCGGACAACACGCTAATTAATTTCATAACTCACTTTGTTAACTTCTAAGCTGACGTTCTGTTTTCGGCGGAAATTGGCGAAGACCCTCCAAGTTAATTATTTCAGTTTAATAGGGATCCCTCTTCTTAAAATAACTTATTTCACACCGTGCACGACATAAAGCACCAGATAATTATTAGAAAAACATAGATAGCAGTTATTTTTAAACACAATTTGTGGTATTTTATATAAAAAGCCTTATAGTCGATGGCGCTTACGCCATTATAAACGATCCTCCGATATAAATACAATGCCGCGCGACGCTGTGCGGCGTATGCGCCATCGACAATAAGGTCCCTTTTAATCGAAAATGCCCCATTTCTATTTAATAAATCGGATTGAAATATAAAATAAACCGGCCAAGTGCGAGTCGGACTCGCATTCCAAGAGTTCCGTACATTACACAATTTTTAACAATGTATTTTTAGGGTTCCGTACCTCAAAAGGAAAAAACGAAACCCTTATAGGATCACTCGTGCGTCTGTCTGTCCGTCTGTCAAAGCCTATTCTGTAGTCGAAAAGGGCGGCAAATGAAAGAAATGTATGCATAAAAGATCGATCTTTAATACATATTTTGAATTTCGCGCCTTTTTCTACTGACAAAGTCAGTTTTACAAGGACAGGTATGAAAATGAAAAAAAAAATGAAATAGTTATTTGTGCAACAAGAGAGGAAAGTTGGATTTTCTTGCGAGTGTTTATTTTGAGTCCCGAGAAAGCGAAAGATTCTATAATTGAATCCCGAGCGAAGCGAGTGATTCTAAGTTAGAATCTTGAGCGTAGCGAGGGACTCAAAAACACGAGATGTAAAATAACTTTGCTCTCGTGTTGCACACATAATTTTTCACCTCAGTAGTGAGAACATATTAAAGGTTAAAATGTATTTCGAATTACACGGAATAATACAGAGAAACAAAAAAATATATAATAAAAGTATGAAGTGGCAGTTCGTGGCCTTCACTAAATTAAATAGCTACTTTGTTTCACTCCCTGGAGTGAGGAAAGTCGCACTTTCTTCACTCCAGGGAGTGACGAAAGAAGGCTTGTTCGAGCTACTGAGGTGAAAAAAATATTTATTAACTAAGAGTACAATTCCTGTAAGGTTAACTTTGGTGCGGGTGCACTAGGCGCGCCTGTATCGCGGGGACCAAAAACAGTAGGTAGTTGTAACAATACGTTCGTGTGCTCGCATGTGGCTCGCGTAGCCGATTTTATTTGCAAAGACCCGTGCACATCACGGGCAGGGCATTATTTATTTATTTAAAACCGAACCAGAGAGGACCACAGAGATCCTAAAAAGTTCTTCGATGACGAGCTAGTTTCGGTGCAAGTTGGTTCCAGTTCCAAACTCGTAGAAACTCTTGCGGTTTCTGTTTCACGCAATTCATGTTATAGGAGCCGCTACGCTATCCGTTCTCTGTTCAAATATCATTATTTCGGTGAATAAGATTTTGATAATATGATAAGATAAAAGTTTATCTTAATGGGCATGATCTTGAATTGTCTGATTTGTTTACAAAGCTTCTTTAAATATTTGTTAGTCAATTTCATCATCACCGCGGACCTATATCATAATACATTATTCGTGAAGGTGATATGAAAGGTTATAGCTACTACTTTTCTAATCTCAGGAATCATTATTGCAAGATTTGCAAGCAAACCTCAGCCCGCCACTTCGTTTCTATACCTATATAGATTCGTGGAACTGCCGACCTCCTCACACCCCCTTCTTCCCCCTTAGTAGCCCCGTACTTTCGACCCTCATTTAGGGGGCCCTTTTAGGGGATGAATTGTGGGGTTAGTATACGTAATATGCCACGTGAAGTTGTAAATATTAAGTAATAATATGAACAACTACCTGAACATACCATACCTATACCATACCATATATATATATATATATATACCTTATACAACATATATTACCAATAATACCGATCTTTATTGGCATAGATGGATATACACAGACTAACTTATTTAATAAGAAAAATATATAAACTAACATACAACAATATCCAAAGACTTATATTGACCGGGATATAGACCGTGATTACCTTTTGTATTATTAATATCGGGAGCTCACAAATAATACAAAAGGTAATCACGGTCTACATCCCGGTCAATATAAGTCTAGTGAAACTAACCGTGAATCATTCAAAACTCTAACAATATACAACTAGGCATAATGTAAAATAATTAAATTAAATTATTCTATTACAAAATTAAAACTAAAGTTAAACCTAGAAATCGAAAATAGAGATTTCGATAGAGTCGAAGAGTATATTAATGATAAAGATGCATGGCATCTATAAGTAAATGAATAAATTATGAAATGTATTTGTATTGTATTTGAAATTTTAATTGTTGAATTTTGTATCTTGTAAGCTGTTATTTATTTTTTAATTTAGTTGTAATGTATTGACGATTCAAAAGAGATTGTAAAATCCTACTTGATTGAATGAAATTCTAATTCTAATTCTAAATAAAATAAAAACACAAACTATAAAATATACTTACCTACAAAAACCGAACGCAATTACAAAGAAAATATGGATATTATATTCCAAATTCAGTATTCAATGTGCAGTACCTTTAAATATTATTATACTAGCTTTTGCCCGCGACTTCGTCTGCGTGGACTTAGTAACCCAGCAAGAGTAAGAATAGCGCCTGGAGAAAGTCTTATAGCAATTATTCAATTTGAGCATATTATGCACACAAATTAGCAGACACTTCATTAATTATCTCAATTCCACTCTTTCTTAAGGGATGATTTTCGGGATAAAAACTATCCTATGTCCTTCTCAGGGACTTAACCTATCTCTATGCCAAATTTCATCTAAATCGATTCAGCGGTTTAAGCGTGAAGAGGGAACACACAGACAGACAGACAGACTTTCGCATTTATAATATTAGTATGGAATATGGATTTCTTACCACCCAACGAGATACGATTATACGTAATACCTATACCTATTACAATTACAGTAAATGTAATTTTGACACGTTTGATCGCAACATCAAATAGAAACAACACGTCGATATATTTATTTACACAACGATAATCTAGCAGCTCGTCTCTGCAGAATGTGGAATGAGTTGCCTCCTGAGGTATTTCCTTTGTGCTACGACATGGGATTCTTCAAGAAGCGGGTATTTAGGGTTCTCAAGGGTCGGCAATGCTTAAGTGGCTCCTGTGATGTTGCTTATGTCCATGGGCGACGATGACTGCTTCCCATCAGGAGGCTCGTCTGCTCGTTTGCTGACTATCACATAAAAAATAAAATTTACGTATAAAGCATTATCGTGAATCGAACAACAAGACTATACAGTCGAGGCCTATTCGGACTTTATAAATGTTTTTTTGCTATGACTGCTATAGTTGCATTGATAACTACATAGGAATTGAACACTCCTAACAAATGAGAACGAAACAAGCCAACGACACTATATAGTGGCCAATAGGTATAACATCAGTCACACTACTAGCCAATGTCAGCCTTCTGCGTATTTTCCGCCTGCCGTGTAGGTAAGGTACGTCTTCGTTTACGTAGAAATTCGATTATTATTAATAATATCGAATTTCTACACGGTACCTACAAGCACTACATATAAGCTTTTAAAAGCTTCCAGCCTAATTTTCAGCCCTTGGGATAGAATTTAAAAAAATCCTTCTTTTGTGCAGCTCTAGAATTTTTAATAAAGTTTTAAATTTCAAGTCCTGCTTGCAAAAGTTGTCTATGTTATGTATTAGGATAAGAGATCAATTCGTAAATTTGCCGGAATCGATCCTCGAATGTCATAGAAGTCGGCAGGGTGTGCTCCCTGTACTAGTTTTCTATACAAACTCAGTCCTGGAATCGGGAATTCCCGGGTCTCACAGTAGTACTATTAGTTATTCTGTGGTCTGGTCTCACCATACCACAGAATAACTAATAGTAATAGTACTACCATACACTTTCTTTGTAAATTGCCGAGTGGTGAAACGCCGCGCTGGCCACGTGGCGCGGGGCGGGGCGGGGCGGGGCGGGGCAACAGGTGGCTTAAGCATCATTCGCAAACGTTTCTGCTTGATTCTCATACTCATTTTTCATAATAATCTTAAAAAAATACATGTAAACATCATAAAATAAATTATTATCATCACATAATTGAGAATAATGAAAACAATTATGTCTAGAATTAAATATACAACATTAATTTATAATATGTACTTCTATAGGTATTGTGTTATTTTTAATATACCTACGCTTTGTATTCTGAACGCATATATTAATGAAATTAAAAATATTATAATCATTATTTGTAGAATCTTTACACTCTAAAAGTTTTCTGTCGTGTTATCCCGGCGCGGCTGTTCCCCTGCCGATGCCGTGTATATGAATCGATCACGCCCGACAGGGTGCATAAACACGCGCAGTCAAAGAGCGCCATCCATCTTGCGCACGCGCTAAGAGGAAAGGGGACGGCCGGCCGCTTGTCCATACAAACGTAGACCCCATTACCCTCACTGGATATTGACATTATGGACAATATTTTTATATTATTTGACCATATCTATGCCCCAACGTTTGACTTTTTTCGATTATTTGATTATTGTAAAAATTAGGTGCGAAAAATAGATTTTATAAAAAAATTTAAATGCTCTAACTTATGATAATTAAAAAATAGAAAAAAAAATCAAACATAGGGGCATAGCTGTCGTTGATATACAACAAATTGTGTCAAAATATCTTCAATAATGTTAATATCCAGAGAGGAAAATGAGGACTACGTTTGTATGAGAAGGCGATTTCACGCGGGTCCTCCACTTTCGTCTGTGTAAACTGCTATTAATATCCGTGCACTAGCCAATCATAGCCACTTCATAATATTACGGTAGTTCGTGGAACGATAAGGACTAACGTAAAAAGCCAGATGGTCTGTAAAACCATAGCACAGATAAAAATACCAGTGTGCACAGTAAAAAGTATCGAAATATGTAAATTGATCTTAGATAGGTAAAAAACTGTCTTTTATTTTGGTACGGTTCGTATAATACATATGTGGTTTCCGTGTGTACAGCACCATGCATCATCCCCAAGTCCTACAAATGATGATGATGCTCTCCTGACCGATTTCGGCCACAGCGACTGTGTGCTCAAATATTACAAATGTATGTCATATGTAATCTTATTTTGTTACCACTTGCAGTACATCTCACTCAATATATAAAACCACCGGCTACGCCACCGCACCAATATTAAATTTACAGTTCGCCCATACGAGTGCCTAATTTCAGATTAAATAAATACCATTTTTCTTAAATTTGACTCTGACTTCCTCCGCTTGATCTTCCAAAACAACCTCCTCCCAACATAACATAGGTAAGTACTTTAAGTGCATTAGAAAACTTATTCCATTGATAACTGTATTTTCGCGCAATGAATTCCAAATTCAAACTAGTTTTCCAATACCGCTGACGGTATGGTAAAAGTTGAAAGACCCTATTCGTCTTTTATGTTTTCGACGTTTTTAATGATTTAATGAAATACTCTGCAATAAATTTCATAATATTTGTATTAAAACAGATCGAAATTAATGAAACGTCAAACTTAAACAGATTTCTACAGGATTTGTGGTTTACGTAATACCTATTATTTATTGGTGTCACTTTTGTTATAGGGATGATTACTTATAAGATTAAGTATATAAAAGTGGCATACATTTCCTAATTTGTTAGGCGTTCTGTGCTGATTGCGAATGTGCTCATATTTTGAACACCCATTCACGGGTGTCGCGATACAAAGTATGCTATTGCGAACCGTCTGCAGTTCAAGCACGTCTTCAGGACTCATAACACCTTAATGTATATCTATTCTCCGCGCTTATCGTTGAGATTATATCCTACGCTTCTTCCACTGCTGTAAGTATAGTAGCTACTTAAATAGAATTGGTCTGTGATTTGGTTTAAGCATCAACTTAATCTTGATCGTATACACATTATAATTTACGCACAAGAAGCATTCGTCTTCCAGTAATGATAATCATGTGTGAATAAATCCAGTGGTGTGTTTACATTTACTTCAATCTCAAAGCTCCACAGTAAAGACAACGAAGCGTATCACAGGCCATTAAGAAGTTAAATATTTAGTTAACAGGAATAGTCGCAAATGATGAAGATTACCAAATAGTAACTACTTGCAAATTTAACGCCTTTACATTCCGTAAAATGATGCTCCGGTTTTTACAACACATAGAGCACACGTGTGTGATACTTTTATCTGTGTAGAAAGAATTTACTGTTTTACTCTGATACCACGTCTGACGAGAAACATATGGCGCGCGTTAACGCTATAAAAAAATGGCGTCAGGGCCGCGGCAATCTCAAACCTATACCTCGCTGCGCTGTAAACGACCAGTGTGTTTCTGACCTCCGATTACGGATAACTGTGTTTAACCTCGAGGTTAATGTTTTGCGTTACGCTAGTGAGTAGGTACTATATAGACTTATTTAGGTTCGCAAAAAGTTTTATTCAACTCGACACAACCATGCGTAAACGCAGATTTATTATCTGCGCTTGAAGTGCTACATAATATAGTGCACCTGGAAATGTTCAACTAATAACAGCAGATGGAATTAAACGGCACTAACGGCTGTCTTCCCATTTCTTGGCGAGCGTAAGCAAACAGGCGAACCCTGACTTCCAATTCTGAAACTATCCAAACTAACTAACTAAACTAGTAGTTTGAAACTTGGTTTTGGTGACTTTGCAGTTGCAGCGTCGTAGTTGCTGACGCTGTATCTATCAATTTCCTTGATGAAATTAGTGACGGAATGAACGTCATGATCGCGGCAGTAATACGACGGCGAATGTCACACATTTTATCAAGGAAATTGACAGATATAGCTGCGGTAACTACGACACCACAGCAGTACCTGGATTTGACATCCGAACGTCACCTTTAACGTGAACTATTAACAAGTTTGCGTCTTTGGAGTGCGTACTTACACTGGTCCACCTGACTCCTCTACGCTCTTTTCTCAATCAGAATATTATTCCTGAGCGTAAGCTATACCTACTAACAGAGACACTCTTAAGTGAACATAGATAGACCTTTTGGGTTCGCAATAAGGTTGACATAGTGTCAACGAACAGCGTGGCCTGCGGTAAGAACAATAGCGTAATTTTCCTTGAACGGTTGCCACATGCGGTGCAGATTGATCGTGCGTTAGTGAAACTAATCGCTTGCGAATCTCGCCACATTTTGCTACTAACCTGATGTTTTATAGTACTGTCAGCAGCTGGAGATATTAAGCGGGAGCGGTGAACTTATGGCCCAGGCAAATTAACCCGGAAAAAGCTATAGACACCATGATCTCCTAGAATAACCGATTTTTATGACTTTTGGCCTTTAATAACTTCCGATGTGCACACGCGATTTCCTGTGACTTTTAGGAAAATCTTTAGAACGCCATAATGTGGGTAAACGAGTTTTCAACTTATTATCTCTCATTCCGAAATGAGACCCTTAGATTTACTGGCCCATTATTTATTAATTCAATTCAATTCAATTTATTTATTTCGCTTGAACATACACAGTTATGGTTACATGTCATTGGGATAGGATTAGCATAGGATTACCAATTTTCTTTGACAAAATTGAAGATTCTTGGATAAAAATTGGAAAGTCTTCACATTTTAGGAGTAGGCGAAATAAAACTTTTATTTCCAAAATGGATTCCATTACTTCTTGCAAATTTTTTCAACTTTTAAGAAACTGTCCGTAACTTACATATCTGTAATTCTGTCGAATTTCCCCTCGATAGGTATATGGTTTGAGTGCTCGAGGCCTCAAACTCGAGTCGAGGGAAAACGCGATCGCAATACGTTTTATTGTGTATCAATTCCACCTCGAAATTGCATACGCATTATGTTCGTCATCGGTTGAGTTTCAACGCTTTCGAAAGGGAATAATGTGGAAACCTCTTGATACTAATTACTGTGAATGTGTTCAGGGCCTGAATACAAATTAAAATAGGCACGCGGCCTGATTTTTTTATGTGAATCTCCATTAATTGCCAAAAAAGTCGAATTATTGGGTCATCAGTGGGGCTTGCTGATGTAGGGCTTATTTATTTTACTTATTATTTATTCTGATGTAACTGTAAGCTCGAGATCCGTAACAAACGTTACGTAAAACTCTGCGTAGCTGGCTTTTACTGCGGTAGATAGAGGATATTAAAATGTTATTCAATTCTTGAATATATTAGGGTAAATCAACAACTCGTTGCCATGATTACGGTCTCGTGGGTCACTCTTCAAAACGTGATTTTAAGGCATTTTATTTCACCACACGGTGCTTTATGATAGTTATAAGCCTTTTCCGTTAAGGGCCGACTACCATTAGAACGGCGTGTTATTAGAACGTGGTGTACACGAGCGGGCGAGTGGTGTACACGTTCTAATAACAAACTGTGCTACTATTGTCCCCTGGCCGACAGGACAGAATAGTCCCCACTCTCTTATATTTATTTCTAGTTCCGTTGTTTCATTCCCAAACTTGTTCGGATTGCTTCGCTCCATAACCAGCCGGGCTAGCACATGATTGGCGCGACAGTATCTCGCCGCGTGATAGACTACCCGTACCTCTTCAATTAATACAGTTAGAAAAAGACGGATAGTCTATCTCGCGGCGAGATACTGTCGCGCCAATCATGTCCTTGGCCTACTAGAGCTTTATCGAGGGATGTTTGCGTTGGCTACCCGACTCTTGATCCGAATATATGTATATGTTTACATTTAATATATATTCTGTCCTAGTCTCTAGAGCAAGTCTCATCCTTTAGAGTTAATTAGCCTTGGGGCGTGATGGCCAGATAAATAAGTAGTTTAAAAAATTCACCGAACGAAAGAGACTTATTAGTTTAGCCAAACTCATTTCGTGAGCAATTTTCGTAAGTGGCAATTACGAACTAGTTGCTGAAAATTAGTTGAAAATACTTTGCTTTTGTTGAGTTTTACAATTTTATGTTTATTAGGTACTTTACTATTTAAACCGGCCAAGAGCTTGCTAGTCTGACTGGTAACCATAACAATTTTTCAATAATTTTTACTTATTACTAGAATCAAAGAGGATATAATAAGATAGAGCGGTACTGTCATAGTAAATTTTGTAACCACTGTAAATTCACTGACATCTATCGACATACTTTAAAACTAAAAATGAAGATTTATAAAAATACGTTAAAATGTATTTAAATATCTATCTATATTTTAAATATGGATAAATGATTTTTTTATTTGCATTTTTTTTTTAAATATGATTTTGACCCAAGTTCTTTCACTGATAGGTATGCGTTAAAATTATAAATAACAAACGAAACCGAAACCGTCAACGCCCTCTATACGAGAGTAGGCCAAAACTAGTGGCGCCTTCTGATCGAGAATAAAATTTTCGTGATTTTCGATGCACGTTTTTTCCTTAGACTGTATCCATCTATTACGGAGTTATATCTATATTTGCTAGAATACAAGCATTTTTTATTTTCCAGCCCTTGCCATGTAAATCTAGAGCCCGATTTAGGTATAACTACTTCATACGGTTTTGATCTTATTTTCACACGACCTTGAAGATAGCTCACGCTGAATGAAGTAAGTGGTGAAATGCGCGCTAATCACCAATAAGGTGATAATCTAGATCGTGTCAAAATCAGTTTAATACCATAACAAATTGTTTCATTAGAACGACAATCTATTTTGCAGACCATAGTCTGTAAGCCGAACTGAAGGATAAGGAGATACGTAATTATACATATGTACCTATACGTCGTGTGTGGTCTAACCAAAGTATGCACTAATCACCAATAAAATAATCATAACTAACTTCATAATCGTCTCTTGAGTGTTTTTATATTTGGGTACAGTATAATGAAGTTTAGATGGTCATAGCGTCAAAAACGACTTAAGTGCGTTGTATGGAACACGTCACACTGGCGTTTTGACTCAGCGTAGCGAATAGCGGCATCATCTGCATACTAATAGCATTGAAGGCATTATGAAGCGATTTCATGCCACATTGCCACATTGTACTCTCGGCTTTAGTCTTCTAAATAAAACAGCCATTGTCTTGCTTAGAACATTTTGAAGATGACAATTGAAATATTCAGTTTAACTACATTAAAACTTAGGTTTAAATTGAAATATTTGGGGAATTGTCTTGAGTATTGTTTTAGACGAAATAGGATATAATTAAATAAATGTTTGGAATTACCAAATACTTCCTCGTAAGGACTAGTTTATAATGGACTTGAGTTGATTAATCGTAATTACAAGTTTTTAGATTAACTTATGACAAAGCGGCGTGGCAACTAACAGTTATTTAATTAGGGTGTTATTATTTAGTACCTACTACCTATTATTATTTACTTTAACGGCACTTAATCGCGTATACATAAACCTTTAAATTAACTCCGACTTTTCGGGGACGGCATTGTCCCCGTGGTCTCGGAAAAAGACAGTGTTCATGTTTATACGCGATTATTTAAATAATAATACGCGAAAATCGTGAAACTTTAAATCAGTGTAGTGTACTACCTATTCCTAATTTCCTACTTAAACGGTCTGTCGTCGTCGTCTGCCTTGTTCGGTTGTCTGTCCTGAACTGGTGTCATTTTTGTCTTGTAATTTTATTGTCATGTCGAATTTTGAATTTAAATGTTGGTCGTTCCAAATACGTATGTCAATCAGCCAGTCAGTCAGTCGGTCTACGGTCGCCACGGAGGTTAGAAGCCCTAGCACTACTTAATATTAGTTTGGGGATATATTTTATACTGCTCGGTATAGAATGTTCCTTTAGAAACAGCTCATCGATATTCAAGTTAGGTACCGTACCGAATAGAGATGTGTTGAAAAGAAGCAATGTGATTCCATATTCAATGTGAGTTGGTTGGAGACGGCAAGCCTCGGCAATGAACTGTAGGCCCGGGTTTTGTCGTTTGCATTGCAAATGCATCAGCGGCACCTGCAGCGGGCTTACGATGCTAATGGGCCATCTAAAGGAGGAATCAATAGAGACCTTGAAATAAATTTTGGTGATATGGTTCCGTGAAATCGTGAATGTCTTCAAGAGCCTGTAAAGTAAGTGATTTTACAGTATGTTTTGTCATCGGACTGATATAGTCTCGCGCGAGTGAATTTTGTATGTATCTATCTATGTTAGTTAATGTGGGTCAAATCTTGGAAGCGTTTAACCCACTTCCCGATTTTCTATTGAGCTGAAATTTTGCATACATATATGTAAATCGGATGACAATGCAATATTATGGACTCATGATGGACTCTGTGATAAAACAACCCAAACTAATTGTCTATTATTGGATGTTATATTTATAAATATTGCTAATATGGGGCATTTTGTATAAAAAGGGACCTTATTGTCGATGGCGCTTACGCCGCACAGCGTCGTGCGGCATTGTATTTATATTTACGTAAGCGCCATCGACAATAAGGTCCCTTTTTATAGGAAATACCACATATGTATTTTTCATGCCACTATATGATGTCATAATGTTGTATTGACTTGTATGTAATAGAGTCCTTGATGCCTACTTACACAATATTTTTCTGAATTTTGGAGTTTTTTTGTGCGTGATGAAAGGAAAGAATAAGCATTATCGTCGTGAAAGAATGAGGAAGCGCACGAGCATCCGCTGACGCACAACCGTTTCAACAACTCACGTCAGACGCTCATTGGTTTTAAATAGCAGTCATTCCTAGCCGCCACTAACTTATACGAGTATGATATAATATTGATATAAGTAATACACAAATATAATGTACCTACCCAAAATACTTTCGTTTTTATTGCCTAATAGTTTTAATGAACACCTAAATTGATATCGGGGCATTTCCCCGTCCATTTGATAAACATGTCGAAAAAGAGGGAAGGGGGGCATGTTGTCCCACATTATTATTGAACGCGAGCGGCTTTTAACGCTCCGCCGAACATCACATTTCGGATTATGAATGCTGCTTGTGCTGATGGTTATTATATTATATTACCTATAACGTTAAACGTACGTCAAAGCTACGCAACAAATGCTGTAATAAAAGGATTATAACTTGGATATTTACTTCATAAAAGCTTCAATTTTGAGCCATCATCGTGTTGGGCGGGTTCCGTACCCAAATTGTAAAAAACGGTACCCTATTACTAAGACCGCTGTCTGTCTGTCTGTCCGTCTGTCACCAGGCTGTATCTCATGAACCGTGATAGTTAGACAGTTGAAATTTTCACAGATGATGTATTTCTGTTGCCGCTATAACAACAAATACTAAAAAGTACGGAACCCTCGGTGCGCGAGTCCGACTCGCACTTGGCCGATTTTTTAATACATGAGTGTGTTTGTACAAACAGTATTTTTTTCTTTTGTCAGAAACCAATTTCTATGTCTATCTTAGTTAGTATACCTAACAGAAATACATCATTTGTGAAAATTTAAACTGTCTAGCTATCACGGTTTATGAAATACAGCCTGGTGACAGACAGACGGACAGACGGACAGACGGACAGACGGACAGACGGACAGACGGACAGCGGAGTCTTAGTAATAGGGTCCCGTTTTTACCCTTTGGGTACGGAACCCTAAAAACCAGTTATAAAAAATTAAGATTTAAAATGTTATGCAATGAAATAGAAATAGAAATACTTTATTTCGTGTAAAACATAAAACTTAACCTATTAAATCTTATTCTAATATATTCTAACACCAAAATGGATGCCACTCAGCATAATTATGCCGATGACTAAGACATTTAGCCATGGCGCTGGTTTTCACGGCAAACAGGGAAAACAATGCAGCCGTATTTTCGTCGTATTACTTTCTATATCAGAATATGATCGTATTTGTCTACGTGGCAGCGTGATAATGCCGGTGTCTGTCTCTCAATCACTCGCTGTTCAAAAAAGTGACGTTCATTTTATTACGTGGATAACACCATCCATCATGCGCCCGCAGCGCTGAACACGATCCGAGGGTGTATTTTCTGAACTTTTAGAGCAGCTTTACGTAAAGGAACCTACAGGGCCTTAACCTGATTAAGGTTAAGGCCCTGTAGGTTGGTGTTCTTATCTCTTACTCTCACTGAGCGCAAGCGTGAGCGAGATGGATGTGCGTGCGATACCATAATATATGCTTTTGAATTTTTAGTTATTATAAGCAT
This sequence comes from Cydia strobilella, assembly GCF_947568885.1. Lineage (NCBI taxonomy): Eukaryota > Metazoa > Arthropoda > Insecta > Lepidoptera > Tortricidae > Cydia > Cydia strobilella. The sequence continues at coordinate 18,337,232 of NC_086052.1, forward strand.
AGAGTAACTTATACTAGAGCGGTACTGTCATAGTAAATTTTGTAACCCCAGTAAATTCACTGCCATCTGTCGACACACTTTAAAACTAAAAATGAAAATTTATAAAAATACGATAGAATGTATTTAAATATAGATAAATGATATTTATTATTTGCATTAATTATTTTTATGATTTTGACCCATGTTCTTTCACTGATATGCGTTAAAATTGTTAAATAACAAACGAAACCGTCAACGCCATCTATACGACTGTAGGCCAAAACTAGTAGCGCCCTCTGAACGAGAATCAAATTTTCTTGATTTTCGAGGCACGTTTTTTCCTTAGACTGTATCCATCTATTACGGATTATTAACAAAAAAAGTAATCGATGAGCTCTCAAAACAATAGAATTAAGTACAAATGGCGGACTTAATGCCTAAAGGCATTCTCTACCAGTCAACCATAGGGCAAAACAGATTCTCGAATGAGGGTGCAGTGAGAAAAATATTTCGGAAAACGTACCAACTAAAATTTTAAGGGTTGTGTCTGAAGTGAAGGATCTGGGTTTAAATCTTGATAGTGAACTACAATTTCTTTCACATATTGGCAAAATTTCAGCGAAAGTATACAGATGATGGGATTTATTTTTCGACAAAGCAAGGATTTTACAAACCCTAAGACTGCAACTTCTATTTAACGCATTTGTTAGGTCAAACTTAGAATACGCCACTACCAGTCTGGAATCCTCATTTCAATGTTCACATTCACACAATTGAAAAAAATTAAAACAAATTTATTAGAACAAATAAATATAAATTTAAATCTTTTAGCACTGACAATTTAGTGTCTCTTCATCTTCAAACACGTACCTAGAGAAATACGAAATCAGATTTTTTTGTTCAAAATCTTACATGGCCTTATTGATTCACCAGATCTTTTAATAATAATAAATAAATAAATAAATTAGATATTAGAATTTGTTGTTGTTGTTGTTGTTGTGTGAACTGTGTGTTGTATTTTTGATATTTCTCCCTCAAGCTGCATAATGTGAATAAATAAGTACTTGACTCAATTCTCATACTATTGATTCTTTAGTATTAATGTCAGTTTTTATTCCCAGAGCAAGCCTACGGCACAATTTAAAATTAGATTTATAAACTCGTAGTCTACTATACATTATATACTCAAAATTCGAAAATATGCTAAACTTAGCTGACTCCTGATTTTGTACATTTTATCCTTGCTTCGCATATTGCGCCCGCTCTGCAATAAGTGCACTTTCGCCCTAAGCCAATAAAGTCTACAAATTTCATAATAGCACACAGCTTTCTGGCTCAAGTTGCAGCAATAAAACAGCACCCTCTATAAGCCTTGCGTTACAGACGCTTACCGTACTCGTTCACCTTCAAGAAACCAAGGATAGACTACGAATATACTTCTTACTTCGACTAGTTTTATTACTCGTACCCATATAAGCATAGCTAGACCAGAGGTCGAGGACCAAAACCCGGCTCATACTAATGAATTTTTCGGAACTTTATGGTCGAAGAAAACATCTCGAAGAAGCCGGCATACATCGCATTGAAACTTAAAGGTTCTAATTCATGCTTGTGCCCAACGGGCGGATAGACATCTAAGGCTTTTGACGATACTGGTTTATCTGATTGTACGCTTGGCAAGCTTTATAAATAACATCGGTGCAATAAGGGACGCCACACAACTCTCAATTTCCTCGCGTTTGCGGACAATAACCGGAGATGTCTTCCAACTGCTCACCGAACACTGGCTAATAAATCGCTTGGGCGAACCAGAGCAAAAACTCTTCGATAACTAAAGGACAGACGCTATTTTTATCACTTCTGACAAAGCTAAGAAGCCGATATTTGGCATGAAAATCTTTGATAATTTAGCTTTAAATTCAAATACGTTATACAGATTTTTGCAGGTTATTAAGGAAGCTGCTATACGCGTCACGTTCCCGAAAAGTATACCTAGACCTTTTTGACTACCGACTAGACCAGGAGACCGATCAACAACGGTTGGTCGAGAACTGGATGCTTGCAGCCAATCAGAATACAGTCACAACTAGATATTGTGAGCACACGTTTGAGAAGATTGTAAGATTTGCTATTTGCCCGCTTGCTGCAAACATGCGGTGGCATTGCGGCTCAATATGTTGCCGCGAAGCCGGCGTCACAATAAGCAGAAGACTGGTATATTATATTGCGACACGGGAGTGAAATGTATAAAATTGGATAAGTACGTTTCGCCTCCAGGGTCAAAAACTTTTTCAGCAAAATAAGTTAACGTTATGCGACTTTCTTGTGGACAGAACAAAACGGCAGATGTCTCTAATGTTATGCTCCTTGTGTAAGGGTGGCTTAAAGGTACGACCACAGATTTAATATATACGCTAGATGACGCAAATGTAACGATTTGTATTGAAACCAAGAGTGCCGACTTTCTCATACAAAATTTACATTACTCATTATATAATTTTAAAATTAGTTCTGTGATAGGAAATATGTCCTTGCCTTTGGGGGCTCGCAATTTTTGGGCTGTTGCAGTTAATTATCACGCAACGAAGCATTTTTTAATTTTTCACGGACGTCCGGCTGCAACAACTGACGCGAGTGGACTGTCAATCAAGAGCGAAGGTCAACCTCGACGCTTGGTCGGGGTTCGGACGCGAAGTAGATGCATTTGCGTCATCTATGGTATATTTATAACTGTGGGTACGACACGACAACAACGCAATTATGTGACACATACCAGCAATGCTGCAGCAGTAAATGCTACTGCAGATGCAATCCAAATGATTCGAAATAACGCTTTTCAAACAATAGTTTACAATTATACTCACGTACTACGTTTAGTCATTATACACAACATATTTCGGAAAACCTATGTCTCCATTTTCAACGACGTAGACAAAGAGAACGGATTTCAGCACTACCAGCACTCTCAGAACTCAAAAATACCTAACCTAGGTTCTCCGAAATTAAATATACACCTGAAAACATAAATGATGCTGATGTGCTCGCAGACGTATCCGGGGACGGCGATATCCTGACAGTCCTGACTGTAGGTACTGCCCGCCAGCTTTGCGTTTACCTCTGTGGATAGCTCAGAGTAAAACATTGCTTTAGGAAGCAGTCTTGGTGGCGCCATACGTACAGGGTGCCCACACCAGCGCAATTGGCCTTTTATGAGCAGACATTCCATACCCGGCATATCCGTGCGATGAAGACCTCCGAGTTTGGAACATGATCCTGCCACTTCAACCGTAGTATTATGACTCACAATAGTTAAAATTAGATGATAGTAACCCCAACATTTTCGAGGTGTTGTAAGTACGTAGTTTTTCCCCTAAACACTTTGGTTAAACACTGTAAGGGCTGAAAGGGGCAAACTTCAGCGCACAAACACGAGTTGTGCGTTATCCCACTGAAACTGGTCTCGTGAGTAATGCGTCTCGTCGCCGTTATTGTACGAGTAAAGGGCACTCAACTGTTCGACATTATTTTTGATAGCTTATTGTGACCTTACAACTTATGTGAACACTCCTTATTTATCGCATACCCCAATAAAAAAACAACAAAAAATACTTATTTCTAGAACAGGAAAAATATTTAACACTACAAAGTTTTCTCTTTAGATGATCACCTGCAAAACTATGATATAAATGAAAGATATTGACCATATATGTAACTTCTTGTAAGTGTAGTGTACTATGCAACTTACAGCAACGGTAACAACCATAACTGCCGCTAAAATGGCCACCATTATGGGAATATTGCAAGCTGCCGTTAAAACAGTTGAATAAGACCCAAGGACTCTCATTTGTCTGCCGCGGGCTGCGCCGGCCACCGCTCGACAAATGTATTCATAATTACCCTCAGAATGAAACATGACGACGAGTTTCTACAGTCGACAGATAATTAATCTACATTTTGCTTAGAAATTATTTACAAGCTGTACAATGTTCACCTGTATATTACTCTTTACTAAATAGGTACGACCGCATAAGAATACTTACTTTGTGGTGATTTATGCGGAAGGCTAATCAGCACTGGGCTCTTGTGGCGGAACCAAATGGTTCATGATATAAGAAATAGAAATATAGAAATATAAAATATAAAACTTAACCTATTACATCTTATTCTAATATATTCTAACACAAAATGGATGCCACTCAGCATATGCCGATGACTAAGATTTAGCTATGGCGCTGGTTTTCAGGGCAACCAGGGAAAACACAATTAAATTAAATAAGTACCTACCTATTTGAAGTTTCAACGGAAGAGACTATTAATCAATAACAAAAACACACCTACATCCAAAAACATGTTAAATATCCAACAACACACACATTGTATACCTACTTATGTAACAGTAATAATCAGTTCGTTGTTTATACGAAAATGATTACACCATTCAGCCGGCGGGTGTTAGTAAATATTCCCCAACCCATTATTGGCACATGCATGATAAATCTATCAATTTATCTGTAAGTTGGCTTCTCTCCAGCATCTACTAGTAATGTAGACCGTTTGCGCGGAGATTTGTTGCCTATTTATTAGCAGGTAAACACATCGGAACACATTAAGCTTTGTAATATTGCTTCCATATTAGATACCACATGCTACATATATGTTTATCGTACAACATTTAAACATGTAAACACTTACATACATACCTTTACCATTTATTTTAGGCATACTATCCACCTGATGGCAAAATAATTAAATAAAGTCTACTTCATTCATACACATGGATAAAGCTTGCAAATTCAATCGAGTCGGCTAGGTACCTGTTTTTAGAGTTCCGTACCCAAAGGGTAAAAACGGGACCCTATTACTAAGACTCCGCTGTCCGTCTGTCCGTCTGTCTGTCACCAGGCTGTATCTCACGAACCGTGATAGCTAGACAGTTGAAATTTTCACAGATGATGTATTTCTGTTGCCGCTATAACAACAAATACTAAAAACAGAATAATATAAATATTTAAATGGGGCTCCCATACAACAAACGTGATTTTTTTGCTGTTTTTTCCGTAATGGTACGGAACCCTTCGTGCGCGAGTCCGACTCGCACTTGGCCGGTTTTTTTTTATTAGCCTGGTTTGGTATCCCACTGCTGGGCAGAGGCCTCGCCTCGTTTTCTCCACTCGACCCTGTCATCGGCATTTTCCCAACTGGCACCTTGCATTTTTATCTCATGCTATGCCAGGGAATTTCAATAGCTTAAAATTGTTTATCATCACCTGAGATAAAGATAAAAGTACAAGGTGTTCCATATATATCTGCCAATACAGCATGAGATGAATCTTTCTTTATTCAGCATGACTAGAAGTAATGGCTTGTGGTATCACTTTTATGACAAGCGAGAAAAATAAGTTGAAACATGCCGAAATTGAACACAGAATCATTATGTTTGTATCGCGTGGGATGATCGTTTGCTCCGAGACTGAGCGCAACCGCGATAACGAGGAGACAATCCCATTACTGCGAATGGTCGGCGACAGATTGCTGGTACTCGCGCAAATTGCCGGCAATAGTTGCTGCGACAGACGCGTTTAACAACACGCCAGATACCCGCGGCAAATTGCCGGCAATAGTTGCTGCGACAGACGCGTTTAACAACACGTCAGATACCCGCGGCAAATTGCCGGCAATAGTTGCTGCGACAGACGCGTTTAACAACACGTCAGATACCCGCGGCAAATTGCCGGCAATAGTTGTCGCTACGGGTTTAACAACAGATTGTGAATGTGGAACGAATTCTTGTCATTGGCTGTAAAAACCACGCGGCACTTATAGAAGTTACGGGGTCGCTGGTTCGTTGCACTTGCAATTACCCCAAGGGATGGAGTTCAATTACATGTTTGTGCTGTTTGACTCGAAAGAGTTTAAGTAAAATAATCGTGTTAATAAACGCAACTGTTAAAAAGTTGATTTTCTGGTGATTAATGTCACGTTTAGTACGAATCAAACGAAGGCCAATAATTCAGCGAAAATTATTATTCATCAAAATTTGAAAATTAATCATCGAAATTAGCTTCAGAAAAATTACAATTTTCAGTCGAAAGATTCATTTTGTGAGGGCATTATATTCGACTTATATTCATACTTTGTATGCGACCATGATACCGCTGCTGGTGTGCAAATTTGAACTTCATATGTAGTTTCGACCCGCTTAACAGAGTGGTAAATTTACATTGTAAATTCAATCTGAGATGTATGGAAGAAAAAGACATGCTGCGCCGACCCCAAGTGAATGGGAAAAGGGCAAGCGAATAATGATGATTCATACTTTTTGTAATAATCAAGTTTTTATTTTTCCAAGTTTATTGCCAAAATATTAAAATAAGTAGATGATAGTGAATGTTGACGTATTACAGTGACATTTACATCTCATCTTCAACAATTTTAAGCGCGGCTTAAACGTATCGATTACTTTTTTCTTATTCAAAAGTACAAGAAAATAATTAAAAAACATGATTGTAAGCAATAGTATAATTTACTCAAGAAAACTAGTTCAATATCCGTAATATATTCATTCATATTCTTTATTTGTATTAATCATACATACTTTTTTAATTAAAAATAAATGTACAATAAATCAAAATGAATTCAAGAATAGCCACGCCGAAGCCGAAGCCTAAGGGCCAGTTGCACCAACCACAATTAGCAGACTGATTAACGTCAAGCAGCAGAGAACTATAAAACTTTCCATACAATAAAATTTAGCGAACGCTATAACGGTTGGTTTGGTGCAACCGACCCTAAATCAAGAAAGAGGCGGTCGCCGGTGTCGCAGCGCTTTTTATGCTGGTGGAGGGGCGCCACCACCACCTGGCCGGCCGCGCAGCAGGTAGAATCTTGGCGCGCGCTCAGGGTTGCCAACATGATAGGTATCCGCGCTCCCGGACATGCACTTCCATCTCGCTTACGCTTACGCTCAGTGAGAGTGAGAGAAGAACACAAACTTACTGGGCCTTAAGCACGTTTTAGCAAGAACACAAAATCGAAAATACGTCTCAAGTTCGTTCTGATTCGGAGCCGATTAAAACGCTTCAGCCGTTTTAACAGTCTCCTCCGAGTTAGTTGACCTAAGTGTGAGACTCAGGTGTACTCGGGCGCTTGACGTTTAATCGTGTGGCCCTAGCCCTAGTGTTAGTCGACCTACGAGTACCTACCTATGTGAGGTGTGCTCGAGCGCGCGGCATCTCGCGCCTCACGGCCACCCCGCCCGACCCGACTGAGCATCCACACTTCGCACCTCTCACCTCGCTAACGCATCCGGGAATGCACTCAAGCTGCAGAGCTGTTAACTGCTAAATTAGTTTAGGGCGTTAGTCATTGCCTACTGCTGAGCTCAGAGCTATTTACAATGTAAACTTACCACTCTGTTAAGCGGGTCAATATATCTATAATCTATATATTATTATCTATATATATATATAAATGCAAGTGTCCTGACTTCCTAACTGATTCATCTACGCAGAGCCGAAACTACATAACATAATATGAAGTTCAAATTTGCACACCAGCAGCGGTATCATGGTCGCATTTTTATCACCTGTCATGTCATGCGTCACTTTCGCACTTTCATACTTGTTAGAACGTGACAGGCATGGTGACAAATGATAAAAAGGCGACCATCTTAGCCCTACAGGTTGCATTTATAGTATATTGAGAAATTCAACCCCTAAGGGGGTTAAAAAGGGGATGAAAGTTTGTATGGAATCAAGTTTTATATTAAGTTAGGAACTTGAAACTTCGTAATATGACATTTTCATAAAATACTAGAAAAGTTATTTCAGCGTTTTTCAAAATTCATCCCCTAATAGGGTTAAAAATAAGTTGAAAGTTTGTAACGGGAACGATTTGAGTAGGAACTTGAAATTAGTAGGAATAGAAAATGTTAGAAATTACGAAAAAAAAAATTTAGAGCTTTTGAAAACTCAACCCCAATAGGGTTATATAGGGGTTTAAAGTGTGTTTCGGGAAATAAATCCACGCGGACGAAGTCGTGGGCAACAACTAGTAATCTTATAATCTACCTATGTATTTACTTCTAATACCACTAAAACATAGTTAGTGACACTAAAAACTAATTAAAATGTTATTAGATATCACAAAATGTCGTGTCGTGTCTCCGTGAAGACGGTCCTCGTAAATTGGACCGAAACATGTCGAGCTATTCGACTTAATAATACGTGAGTGACCCGATTTAAAATAATCTAATATCACAAAATGTGCTAAATTTATTGTTTTGTTTACAGGTGACGTCGAAATCCAACAAATAGTACCTATAGCAGCACAGCTCGCATCGAAGCAAATTGTATAGCACCAGGTAAATATGATTATTATGATAAACTTCTTACAAGGAAACCTACCCGACTCTCCGGCTCAGATTTGATTTATTTTTATATATTAGACGTATATTGACCGGGATATAGACCGTGATTACCTTTTGTATTATTTATGAGTTCCCGATATTTCGACGCAGTTACATGCATCATGTCATGAACATGATGCATGTAACTGCGTCTATATCCCGGTCAATATAAGTCTAGTGAAACTAACCGTGAATCATTCAAAACTCTAATTTTTATATATGTTATAGAGTAGTCTAAAATAACAGACACGTATTTTTTTAGCTTTTAGCTTCCCAAACAAAAAAAAACCGCATCAAAATCCGTTGCGTAGTTTTAAAGATCTTAGCATACATTGGGACAGACAGACAGCTGCCCAAACTCAACCTATTGGGAGAAATTGTACTCGGTTTGCTTACAAAGGACACACTTTATAAGCAAACCGATCGATTCCCTAAAAATATACGGGAACGATTTGAGTAGGAACTTGAAATTAGTAGGAATAGAAAATGTTAGAAATTACGAAAAAAAAAATTTAGAGCTTTTGAAAACTCAACCCCAATAGGGTTATATAGGGGTTTAAAGTGTGTTTCGGGAAATAAATCCACGCGGACGAAGTCGTGGGCAACAACTAGTAATCTTATAATCTACCTATGTATTTACTTCTAATACCACTAAAACATAGTTAGTGACACTAAAAACTAATTAAAATGTTATTAGATATCACAAAATGTCGTGTCGTGTCTCCGTGAAGACGGTCCTCGTAAATTGGACCGAAACATGTCGAGCTATTCGACTTAATAATACGTGAGTGACCCGATTTAAAATAATCTAATATCACAAAATGTGCTAAATTTATTGTTTTGTTTACAGGTGACGTCGAAATCCAACAAATAGTACCTATAGCAGCACAGCTCGCATCGAAGCAAATTGTATAGCACCAGGTAAATATGATTATTATGATAAACTTCTTACAAGGAAACCTACCCGACTCTCCGGCTCAGATTTGATTTATTTTTATATATTAGACGTATATTGACCGGGATATAGACCGTGATTACCTTTTGTATTATTTATGAGTTCCCGATATTTCGACGCAGTTACATGCATCATGTCATGAACATGATGCATGTAACTGCGTCTATATCCCGGTCAATATAAGTCTAGTGAAACTAACCGTGAATCATTCAAAACTCTAATTTTTATATATGTTATAGAGTAGTCTAAAATAACAGACACGTATTTTTTTAGCTTTTAGCTTCCCAAACAAAAAAAAACCGCATCAAAATCCGTTGCGTAGTTTTAAAGATCTTAGCATACATTGGGACAGACAGACAGCTGCCCAAACTCAACCTATTGGGAGAAATTGTACTCGGTTTGCTTACAAAGGACACACTTTATAAGCAAACCGATCGATTCCCTAAAAATATACCTATTTTACACAAACGAAGCCTAGTGTGTCTGTCTGAATGAAACATAGAACTCGCAATTTATCAATTTCCTTGAATTTTCAACTTATTGCTAAAAAAAATGACTAAATTCAAGTTATGACCATTGGTTCCAACTAACATTTGCATTATGTCAACACAGGAAAAATCCGCGTTATAGGTGTCAAGACGCGAATCGAGTGGCATCATCCACATGTCTTTCGGCACTCGTAAAACGATAATTTCTCGGTATGTGTTCAACATAGAACCGTGTAAACTGTGCCAACAAACGTTAAATAGTAATGAAAAGGTAACGTTGAGGTCACCGGGATATGAGTTCTATGGAGACAATCTCGGTCGCGTTAATTGCGGGGGAGCGAAGGCGCCGCTTCCAATCACAAACGGTCCTTTAAAAGGCATTCACCTCGTAAGAATAGAATCAAAAAGGTGTATAATTCTGTTCATATATTATATTGTAGTTAGATGTAGGTTCAAGACAAAAATAGAAAAGTAGCTCTGTGAACTGTAGACCTCGCGAACTTCCATGGTTCTGCCATTTTGAAGAGAATACAAAAACGAAATCTATAAAAAAATGCTACATAATCCTATACCCAACCTGCTTACAAAATGTCAGGAGAATCGGTTGAGAAATGAGACTATTTAGGAGGCCAATTCGAATTTACATTACAATAACTTCATGAACATCATTTTGAAATGTGCATGCAAAAATGCATTTCGCTCATACTTTTAATAACTTATATACATTAAATGTCGCGTAGCTTACGTTCGAATGTTCGTTGTTCGTTCCTGTACAAGAGAACAGCAGGACAGCCGACAAGACACAAAATCATTTTTATCTCGCTCGGTCAATAAAGTCCACCAATTGTTAAGTACTGAAAATATTTTTATTTATAAATTTTATTTCTTTTTGTTCACATTATTGGTTTGTATGATTATCTTATTTTTTATTTTGTTGCTTATTATTTTTGGTATACATTTGATGATCTTTTTGTGAATTTGTGATATTTTTAAGTGAAAACAACATGTAATTTCCAATTAGAAATAAATATCCTCCCTCCTTGCTTCGTTCTCCTCAGTGCTGAGGGTCGTGACCTCCTACGTAGAGCAGATTTCCAGGAATTTCGATTTCTTGCGACTTCTAAGGCATCATGGACCTTGATAGATAGCGATTGGCTAACCTGGTTGGACCACCGCGTTGGACTGCGGCCCCTTCTCTTTCCTTCCACCAAACCAGTGACCATTAGTTTTAGAAATAAATATATCTATCTATTTATCTACCTTTAAGTAACAACATAACTATCTAAATAGATGACTACACTAGTTTTTCCTACACTCTTTGTTTTCACCATGCTAAAGCAACCCGATCCTCCATTGTATCGCCCGTCTCGCAAAATTTTCTTATTTTTCCTCTCTCCATTAAGAAAGGAGTGTCAAGTTGATACGTTTTAATAAAGAGCCGTCGGACCGGCGCCGACTTGGAGTCGTGACATCACACGTTCCCACATGTAGCCACACGAAGGGTGGCCTTATGAATCCGATAAGGCGAGTGATACATGACCGGCGTCTTCACGCGGCGCTAAACAAATGGGGAAGGTAACAGTACGGTTTATAATTGTATGTCTGTGACATTATAGAATTCCCTACTCAACAGGGACCGTCGTCGAAAGTGCCAACTAAAATCAGATATCGGACTGGCTTTCATATGGCATGTGGCCATTATGCTAAACTGTTTTTTTTTTAAACGTGGGATGGAGAATGGAGAAGGCATCGTAGCCGAGTGTACTTATTCAGAAACCGTGCCGCCACAAATTTTGAGTAAACCTAAGGTTCTTAAAATAGCAAAATTGTTAAACGTGTTTTGACACACTGGATAAATGTATTCGAATCGTAATATTACTTAGACTTAATATCATATAATATAACACTAATCATAATCTCTTCAAAAAAGCCCAAAAGCCATTGGGTATATTTATTCACGATTCACCAGAACCACTTTTCCTTTATACATCTCGGTAATATTGGCAAAAATTACTAGTACATATTGTCAACTTCTGCAGCAAAATTAGATGATAACAGCCCAAACGACCTTCGAAAGTGTTTGAAACAAAATGCCCATGTATAGTGACAGAAGCGTCAAAAACCACCCTCATTCTCGCTGCACTGATTGCAAGGCAACTCTGTACGCGCAAAATCTACGTAATAATACATTTACATTCAGTGTACCCTGTACACTACAAATTTTTTAACTAAACGAGCGAGTGCGCCCGAAACTGTGGTGAGCAAACCGCCTAATATTCATGTTAATCTTTTTTTTTACATTTGACAGGTTAGTGGGTACACTATTCTTTTGTACCTGGGCATTAGTTACTTTAGAGATAACGTTATAAATTAATAACGATGTTATGTTTTGATTTTGACCATTCTGTCACGCTTTTATTTCTGTCTCTTGTCAAAAAAATAGCAAAAGTCTAGGGCCATTGTACGTCTACATTTTATATTGGTGTAGGCAATATTTTCATTTCATACTAAAAATCTTCACTCCGTCACATTTTGGGAACAATAAACAAGACAACGAAAATAATTTCGACCCTACAACTTAGGGAGCAAACCTTAGAGTAAAAATGCTCGCCCTTCTAAGGGCGACCAACCCAACTCTAGTTGGTCAAAGATGAATAGACTTTCAAAGATTGCATACTCGAGAAACCGACGGCGACGTGACCGGGTAGCCCAGAGGTCCAAGGCGTTTGCCGCGTAAGCTTAAGACGGCGGTTCATATCAGGTTTCCGCCACTGGAGGGCTTGGTCACATTAATGCATTTATTTCAGTTTATAATTTCAACCCTTTTAACATAATTTCCCTATGCAATTACTACCCACAGTCTACGAACAGAATAGCTTGCATTAAGGTCGTGGAAGCCGACATTAGTTTCTGCAATATCGCGGCTCATAAAATTTGAGTTACTCCGAGTTGCAGGCAAATAACTGAACAACTGTAGTTAGCGGGATGTAGTCTGGATGTAGTCTGCATCGCGTGACGATGTCGCAGCGACGTAGTAACGGGTAACGATAGCTTACACTAAAACAGAATGATTTTTACATGTTTTTTAGGGTTCCGTACCCAAAGGGTAAAAACGGGACCCTATTATTAAGACTCCACTGTCCGTCTGTCACCAGGCTGTATCTCATGAACCGTGATAGATACAGTTTCACAGACGATGTATTTCTGTTGCCGCTATAACAACATATACTAAAAAGTATGGAACCCTCGGTGGGCGAATCCGACTCGCACTTATCCGGTTGATCTTGGCACATTGATCAGTGTTTTTTGCTAGTTCAGACATTTGCCAGTAAAGAGATTTTAGCAAATGCACGGCAATCGTCAAAAAGCCAGTTCAAAACAATAACAAGTAGTGAAATCTGAATCGGGCTCTATATTGTTGTTTGTTACCTCGCACCACGCACCACGCCGGGTTTTAGGCACATTTCCCCGCCGTTTAGCCTTCGGCCTGGAACTCACAATTTGTATTAATTATGATCCGCCGATATCTGATTACTGCCGTTAATTATGGTACGCCTCTCCTGAGACCGCGATTTTATATATTATAACAAGCTACCTAAATCCGAACAGCGATACCTAGAAACATATTCAGATTTTTAAAATATGATACTAATTAATTTGCAGAATAAAAGCCTTTACAATACATAATCCATTATAGGTATTTATGCATTTATTTATAAGTAATGTATAAATCCGAAACAAATGTGATACCAAATTCATTTCATTAAGTGCATTGTACTTTTGCATAATTATGTACACTCAAGTTCGAGAGTTATAAAAACGAGTCACATTATATGAAAGTTTCCATACAATCAACAACAGAATGCAGTGCAGTTTACAGATACAAAAATACAATACAAAATATTTATTGCCAGAAAACATTGTTAACAAATTTTTCACAGTGACTCTGACACTAGGCCGAGCCTGTCCTGCCGAGTCCCTTACAGGAATTTAACACCCTGATGTACCTACTAACTTTATTGTTTAGGGAACAGCCTGTTGAGTTTATTTTGAACTTGCCTATCTATAAATCTTCTATAACGCTTCTTTAGCACTGTGAGATTGCCAATAGAGATGCGTAATAAATCTTAATACGCTTCTTTAGCTTTGTGAGATTGCCGATAGGGATGCCTAATAAATCTTAATAGGATTCTTTACCTCTGTGAGATTGCCAATAGGGATGCCTAATAAATCTTAATACGCTTCTTTAGCTCTGTGAGATTGCCAATAGAGATGCGTAAAAAATCTTAATACGCTTCTTTAGCACTGTGAGATTGCCAATAGGGATGCCTAATAAATCTTAATACGCTTCTTTAGCTCTGTGAGATTGCCAATAGGGATGCCTAATAAATCTTAATACGCTTCTTTAGCACTGTGAGATTGCCAATAGAGATGCGTAATATATCTTAATACGCTTCTTTAGCTCTGTGAGATTGCCAATAGAGATGCCTAATTAATCTTAATACGCTTCTTTAGCACTGTGAGAATGCCAATAGAGATGCGTAATAAATCTTAATAGGATTCTTTACCTCTGTGAGATTGCCAATAGAGATGCCTAATAAATCTTAATACGCTTCTTTAGCTCTGTGAGATTGCCAATAGAGATGCGTAATAAATCTTAATACGCTTCTTTAGCTCTGTGAGATTGCCAATAGGGATGCCTAATAAATCTTAATACGCTTCTTTAGCTCTGTGAGATTGCTAATAGAAAGTGATGCCTAATAAATATTTCACTTGGCTAAATGGGAATGTAATTTATTTTCTATTCAGATACAATATTTTTGGGATCTAATTTCATTCATTTTATTTTAGCACCTAGAATTTTAGTTATCGTCTTATCGCACATCTATCGTTATTCTATTACTTTATAAGTATTTGAACTGAGCCAAATTAACTTATTTAATTAATTATTTTCTAAAGTTAGTCGTTCTTATAGGTATTTTTTGCAATATAATTCGAACTAGAAAGTAAAATATATACATCTAGTATTCGTAATGATTATAATTATGAAATTTATATAAAGTATGGCACCAATTTAATCACTAGTGAGATATAAAATACTGTAAAAAATATTATAGGGTAAGTATGTACTCGCTTCAACTAACTTCATGTCGGTAGCACCTAAAGTAAGGACGCTTAAGAGCCCATCAACGTGCTCACTGGCGCCACTGGTAAATAATTGTGATTTTTAAATTGTTTTGTAAATTGTTTATTTCAATCAATCTAAAGTGATGACGTACTGTATTTTAGTATTTAGGTGCCTTTTAAATACATTATAATAGTTTTTACGGTGCTGGATTCGTCAATCTATGCGTCCAAAGTGAAAACGGCCGTTTTTGTTTTGAGTTCATAGATCGACGAATCCATCAGCAACATAAAACTAGTTTGATGTATTGAAAAGGTACTTAAATACAAAGCGAGGGCCGCTACGTACTTAATTTGTATTTAAGTACCTTTTTAGGGTTCCGTACCTCAAAAGGAAAAAACGGAACCCTTATAGGATCACTCGTGCGTCTGTCTGTCTGTCTGTCTGTCCGTCTGTCACAGCCTATTTTCTCCGAAATTACTGGACTAATTAAGTTCAAATTTGGTACACATATGTAAGTTTGTGACTCAAAGATGGACATGTAACGTAAACAAATTAATTTTAAACACCTGGGCCACTTTTGGGGGGTAAATGAGAAAATTAAAAAATAAAGTTTGTCAAACTATATCGTGTTACATATCAAATGAAAGAGCTCATTACGAGAATCTCAAATATATTTGTTTTATAATTTTAAGATAAACAGTTTAGAAGTTATTCAAGAAAATAGGCAAAAAATGACCCCCTTTATCTCCGAAACTACTGGGTCAAAATTTTTGAAAAAAATACACAAAATAGATCTTTGCCTATAGATCACCGGAAAACCTATTAGAAATGTGCAGTCAAGCGTGAGTCGGACTTAATTACTTAGTTTTTGATCCGACCCCTACGGGTTTTTTAAAGACATTTCACATAAAAAATACATTGTTTAAATTGTGTAATGTACGGAACCCTTGGAACGCGAGTCCGACTCGCACTTGGCCAGTTTTTTTAATCTATTTTTTATTTTAAATAATCACAATTATTTAGCAGTGGCGCTAGGGAGCACGTTGATGGGCTCTTAAGAACAAATAATTCCGTACATTAACCCGCCTGTTCCTGTCTCTATCGCACGCGCGTAATTATATATTGCCGTCCCAACTATGATGCCGGAGGTCAATGCAATGTAATAATGTACGTGCGATAGAGATAGTTACAATACACTATACAATAGCTCGTGTGGGGTACATTAATAGTGTCAAAGTTCTTAAAACCTGATGCTTTTACCAACAATCGCTAACTGAGCACCGAGTGATGCTTCCCACGCCTATCAGACGATGAAATACGGAGCAATTAAGTTTTAATCTGCGCGTTAATATAAACTCAAAGCTTGTGTTCCAAACGCTCACCGAACGTAGTCGAGTCGACAAATCCAGCCAAACCGTATAAATGCGGTCTATGAATACGCATACTTGTGACGAAGCTTTGCCTATGTTTACACTGGCGCTAGAGAACTCGACTCGGGTTCTTTTGATGTTGTAAATGGGAATAACCTCCGGCAATTATGCGCCGGCCCGACCCGCGGGACTCAGCGCGAGGCCGCTTGAGAAGCGAGTACCTACTCATATCCCATGTGCAACGTTTCGACAGGGCCGAAATTGCATAGATATTAAGTGGCTTTCATCGCATCCAACGGGAAGCTTTAGCGACTAAATTTATTTTGTATCGTTTACGATGCAACTTGGTTACAGATAGAGAGTGTTAGAACAGCTTTTATTATGATGCTACTTGGCTACAGTAAGGAAGAATTGGCATATGATAGAAAACTGATCAAGAAAGTTTCAACGACTAATGAGAGTAATGATATGAGAGAGATCAATCAAAATCTGCCCACTAGGATTGATGAAATATTATTAAACACTGTTTTACAGCAACGGAACTGTAAAAGATGTAACTGACGCTCGCCTAATCACTTGGCGAGCGTTGTTGATGAGAGAAAGCCGTTTGTCATCTCTGCTACGAGTATCATTCACCGTTGAGGCAATCTGGTAAGAAACAAACGATCAGTCTGTAAAAATACATTTAAATAAACACTGAATCATTTTCTATTCAAAGTTGTGTTCAAATTTACATAGCCACTCACGATCTCGATACACATCGACGATATTGACCTATTTAAGACACATAAATTAAATAGTAAGTATAATTATGTCCTTGCCTACGCAGATTCAACATTGTCATTGACTTTCATTAATATTTATCGCCATATCACCCGTATTGCACAATGTATCGTCAGCATCAAAACAGATTGTCAGAATGGCAAAATTTATTGCAATACACATTTGCTACCATGGAAATTTCGAAGTGTTAGCTATATTTCGCCACTTTGGCTTTAACTATCTAACTATTTGATGCTGTAGATATGATGGTCGTTCTTGTCTACGTGACAGCTTGATAAAACGGTGTCCGTCACTTTCTATCCCCCGGTGTTAAAAAGTGACAGTTATTTTATTACGAGGATAAAACCATCCATAATACGCCTGCTGAAGTTCACAAAATATAATCCCACCAAAAACATTTACATGTAAAATGTGTCCAAGACGAAACCATAAGGCTCGCACTGTCAAAAAGTTATCAGATCTCCTGTAGAGCCAAGCTTCTAACTCTACAAGCCCTAACTTCACAAACTCTACACCTTAGTCAAAATATGTGCCCTTGCGCTTCGCTTTGCTCGTCTTGGCGGGGACACTACCGTGCCCCAGATATTCACCGATCTCTGAGTAATGTTATGGTTTAAATTATATTTCATAAAGTATACTATCTTGCTTTAGTATTATGAATACAGCTAAGACTGAGTTTCCGACTAAACCAACATTAGAAAGCCGGCTTAACCCGCGCAGGCTACAGCTTAGCGTAATGTTATGCATACGCAATAAGCAGAACCAACACTTATCAAACACTACCACTGTGTGCGCGTTTGCTTGTGCATGTGTGAGTTAATACTACTTTAAAACTCATCTTGATTTGATATTTATTTGATTCACTACCAGTATAGGTATCTAAATCTTCATTATGTAGGTAAGTGTACAACAAATACACTGTGAGTACCTAATGTCAATTATGAAATCAAGGTGAGATTGTTGAAGTTCGAAATGCAGCTGTAATTTATTCTTGCTGAGTAGTCCGTACGAATAACTTATTTTTTACCTCAGCAGCTCGAACAAGCCTACTTTCGTCACTCCCTGGAGTGAGGAAAGTGCGACTTTCCTCACTCCAGGGAGTGAAACAAAGTAGCTTTTTCATTTAGTGAAGGCCATGAACTGCCACTTCATACTCTATTACAAATTCGTTTTTTTTTGTTTTTCTGTATTATTCTGTGTAATTCGAAATACATTTTACCCTTTAATATGTTCTCACTACTGAGGTGAAAAACTATATGTGCAACACGAGAGCAAAGTTATTTTACATCGCGTGTTTTTGAGTAAATAAACACTCGCAAGAAAAACCAACTTTCCTCTCTCGTTACACAAATAACTAGGTATAGTAATGGAGACGGGCAAACTCAAATCTAATTTATAATCTATAATAGTTATTAAAATTACAAATTTCACCACACAACACAAGGAAAATACTATCTGTCTGTCTGTCCGTCTGTCCGTCTGTCTATCTGTCTGTCCGTCTGTCTGTCACCAGGCTGTATCTCATGAACCGTGATAGCTAGGCAGTTGAAACTTTCACAGATGATGTATTTCTGTTGCCGCTATATAACAACAAATACTAAAAACAGAATAAAATAAATATTTAAGTGGGGCTCCCATACAACAAACGTGATTTATTTGCAGTTTTTTGCGTAATGATACGAAACCCTTCGTACGCGAGTCCGACTCGCACTTGGCCGGTTTTTTGCTATGTCAAGCTCGACCATCAATCTTAGTTTTCTCAATACAGTCTGTATTTTTTTCCTGTGTATTCGTTTGAAACGGTGACAAGCCTCGTTCTCGGCTTACGCTTATAATGCGAGCTTAAAAGAGCGTTAATTAACAGTCCTTTTAATTATGAAACACTGCCGGCCTAGGACGTATTACTAGGGTCTTTACTGGAGTAGGGGAGATCGAGGTAGGTCGAAACAAAGGTAAGTTAACAGAGATCGTCTGTAATAGTAGATATGTGTGTCCACCTTCGAACATTTTCCATTCCCACCAAGCCGCGATAATTTATTCTACGGACCACAGCGGGTCACAACCGCCAGATGGTGAGATATGGACTTTGCTCTGCGTCCCATTTCTTTTATTTCAACCCGCCTCGATTTCTTTTCAATAAAGAAAGAATTTTACCTATGCCAAGAATACATTTTACGAGTAGTGTCTGGATACGCTTTTGCGCGTATCGTGCTGGTATTTGTAGCAACCAGTGTCTTCGTAATAAACTTAATGTTCATAATAATATCAAAGTATTCCCGACATCCCCGTATCTCAGCGCGTAATAATGTAAAGCGGGTCGTGACTTCACTTTACAGAATGTATTCTACGCTTGCTGATATTGTTCACCTCCACATCTCAGCTTCCTGATTAGTTTATAATATTGATGAAATTTCCGCCGCTGGCATCTCCCACCATTAAGCATTCAGTAAATTAGCTGTGTGCCTGCATGAGAGCAGTAGCTTAGACGGCAGGCAAGCAATTGCAATTGCTAGTTAGTACCTACCTACGCGTAACGCAAGTGACTGATGTCTTAAACAATTTGAAACACGCTTTGTTCAGCTTTGATGTAGAAAAAGTACACAATTATTGCATCAAAGCTGTACCTCAGATTATTTTAATTTACTAAAACAGCCTCCTTTCCTTTTGAACCCTAGTCCCTTTCCAAAAACTTTTACAATAACTTATGAAAGGTTCCATTACAGAGTTTTAATTTGATTAAGGGGTTTTTTTATATATTAGAATCCATAACTTAATAATTTAAATAGTAAGCAGTTTCTTTTTTTTTATTTTTTTATTTGGAGATCCAACAGCAGTGAGTGTGACATTAACATAACGAAGGCAATTATAGGACCTCACAGCATGTGAGGTCCTATAATTGGCTTCGTGAGTCACAGGTAGTGACATGATACTAAACTAATAATGTACTAAGGGTACGCACTATCGCAGCCACATATGTGAACAAAGAGAAAAATGATACCTAATAAGGATAATTTGGGAGTAACTAAAATACAAATTAACTTAGCAACATTAATCAAATTTCTATAAGGGAAAGTACCTACTGTATGTAATTGCATGAATTCTACAGTAATTTAAATTTTGTTTTTTCTTATTCACTCGTAATGCATGTTACTCATCTGTTTTTTGACATTGGACCACCAAGTTGCTGGTCTTCGGATTGTTCCTGTGGAGTTACTTAGCCTTCCTCACTGCGTATTAGTTTCGTCCCTTCGCGTAACGTGACCATATCATATCATATCATATTATCATATCATATATCATATCATATCATTTGTTCAATGCAACTATGGTATTTTACAAAGATGCCACCACACCATACCACCACCATACCACCACCACCACCACCTTCATGCACTTTCTTAGCCAGTCCACTACAATCCAGGTCTCTGCTCCAAGATTTTCCGTTTTGTCTTTATTAGTTTTATTATTAAATACGTATTTATACTGGTTCTAAACATTCAATGCCCCCGTGCAATTAATAATTGCAATGCCACCCCTAACCCTGGCCTGGAGAGACAATGCCGCCTTGCCAACAGGTTCATTAAAACTGTCCGGGCTCATTATTCATGAAAGGCGAACGCCGCGGTCGAACGGCAAATTACGCGCAATTACCAGAGATGCAATGTGCAGTAAGCGGAGCTCCGGAGTAAACAAAACAAGGCTAGCCAGAGAAACACCAGCTGCGGGTGGACAATGAAACTTGGGTCAATCAGAGGAAATTAGAAAATATATGTTAAGTAGGTACATTTGTTGTGTATAAAATTTATTATACTTAAGTACACAACAATGTAGTTTTATTGTATAGAGATGACAGCTGTCACCGTACCCAAGCTATATGAATAATTATATTGAATAATACTTTAACAAAGTCGCTGTCGTCACAACCACCCTGATGGAATTTTGTTGAACGTTGAAACTCGACTCCGATTTTGGCGATAACAACTGCATTGAAGACTTTCATAATCTCTATTAGGTTTAATCAGATTAAATTCTTTTAATCGATTTAATTTTAGAAAAATGACGGTTCTAAATAAACTTTTATTTTTTCGGTTTGTGGGGACCGCTTCAGCCGGCAGCCGCCGGTAAATTCGGGAGCTGGAATCAATCATACCTGCTATTGGAAAAATGCTTAAGTTGCTTAAATTCGGAAATAAAATGTCTAAGATGTTTTGATGAAACAATTCCTTAGAGCCAACTCCGGCCCGCGATAGGATTTTATCCGGCCCGCCGAAGGTCCTTCGAAATAATTAGTATAAGGTCCGTGATCCTGGAATTAGTGACTAGAGTTACAATTTTTATCGGTAATGGCTAATAAATTGCAGTATTAGGTAGTAAGTATTTCTTATCATTCTTAGGTAGGTACATGGTACATGGAACTTCATTCCGTTAGGAAATTCCGCGGGATGGAATGCGGTCAAATACCTTTAGCGTACCTACAATAATTAGATACAAGCCAACATCAATTATCACGTGATAGACGAGAGCTGCATCCCCATATCATCTTGTAACTCGATCATGATAAAGTGACCAATTCAAATAGATGTATAAGCAACACGTTTGAAAACATTATGTACTCCCAAGGCCGTACCTTAAAGCCTTCAATTTTATATCTATTCCCATTACTTTGACGACCGGTCTGGCCTAGTGGGTGGTGACCCTGCCTGTGAAGCCGATGGTCCTGGGTTCAAATCCCGGTAAGGGCATTTATTTGTGTGATGAGCACAGATATTTGTTTCTGAGTCATGGGTGGTTTCTATGTATTTAGGTATTTTTATATTATATATATATTGTTGTCTGAGTACCCATAACACAAGCCTGTTTGGGCTTACCGTGGGACTTAGTCAATTTGTGTAAGAATGTCCCTATAATATTTATTTATTTATTTATTACTCTATAGTCTAAATAAACATTGGCATCCCTTTTAAAGGAAATAGAAGCAGTGATTTAATCGACCCCATTTAATTACCGATATTACGGTACGTTATTTAGGCCGAATCCTAAGTAAAAAGGTTGATGAGATTTCGGTTGACCGTGGGGTACGTGGGCCGCGATCGCGCGATGGAGGTGGAGTAAGTAACAAAAAGTAAATTGCGTCACGTTGTTTTCTATTCACCACGTTTTAAAAACTCAATCCGAATGTGAGGGTGACCCGAAGTTTTAGAGCTAAATATTTTAATGAATTTTCACACAAAGCTTTTTTAGATAAAAACGAATGTGTAAGGAAAAATAATACCCCTTAGGGCCACTTGCACCATTCCACTACCCCGGGGTTAACCGGTTAAACCGTTAACCCAGTGTCCAATTGTACTGGTAAACATGGTAATTCCAGGTTTAACCGGTTAACCCCGGATTTGTGGGATGGTGCAAGTGGCGCTTAATTTCACAACTGAAATGCATACTTAGTTTTGATCACAAATCACAAGATTTGAATGTCAACTTTTTAAAACCAGAGTAACAGCATAATGTACGAAGCCGCACCGCGCCATCTGTATTAGCTGTCAATATCGAAGCACGAATTTGTATGCACATCTTTATACAATCAATGAATTTTCGATTGAAATTTACTAAATAATCGGTGAGATTTCATCATTGTCAGTGAATAATACAACATATTTTATAAACAATTGATATCAACGACCCGTCGATAGATTCTAATGAAGTATTAAGTACGTAGGTCTCCAAGTTCCAAAAAAAGTCCTGTAAAAATAAAGAAAACATTTCTTCTCCGTAATGCTGTTACGCTTTTATGAAAGTTATACATCGATAACTAGCTTTCCCCGTCTCGCCGGAATCTGCATTATCCAGTAAAAGTTGGTGAAACCATTAGAGGATCCATCATCAGAGCTTTGCAACAGAAAACAGAATCCAACAACGGTATTCTGATTTTACAATGTGTTAAAGTTTTGATACTAAAAAATGTGCCCTTTTAGTATGTTAATTCTATTATGTAAATTGTAACTTCTGTTGGTGATCCTAATAAACAAATAAACAAATACTGTTATGATAGGCCCTTGGCAGGCGCACCATAAAAGCGAGCCAGATGCCTATTGACACGACTCGCAGTGCACTTCGCATGCACCAATCAGTTTGAACAATCGTGACAGCTTTTAAATTCAGAATACCGCTGAAGCACCAGCGATCAATTGAGTGGTGCGAATTAATCCGATAATTGAGTTTCATGTTTATGCTATTCAAACACTTTAATGAAATGAACGAGCTGGTTATGTCCAAGCTAATAGAATTTGGAATATTTTTTTAAATTTCGTGTCTGCACAAAGCTGGAACATTGTTCAGTTACCTATATAAATTATAGGCGCACTAGTTCATGACAGTAGGTGTTTATTCTGCGAAATCTGGAAGAATACTAAACAAAATCAGAATATAAAAAGGAACATACAAAAAACAATACAATTCAAAAATATAGAAAAAGTATAAAAAGTAAACATGTAAAAAGGTGCGTCATCCACAACCTACATTTACCTAGTTGTGGAGTTGCGAGGCAGGTAATGTATAGAACTGACATCTACATTCCCTCTGTTGATGTAGATCCAATCCAGTAACAAATTGAAACTGCCAATCTCTCAATTCAGACGTTGCTGCATCATAAAAATGTAGTCAATTTATAAGGACGCTGAGAAGAAAAAGTAAATAATATATGGAAATGATATTACCACGAGGTTTTTAATTAATTTTTTTTTATTGACTTTGGTGTTTGCGTTCAAATAAGTAACCCATCTCAAAGCACCTGCTGATATCGTTGAGTCCGGAAGCCGGCTCCGGGGCCGGAAACAGCAACAATTTACAAACGCTACCACCACCACTTACGCTGACCTAGCTCCGATTACGTTCAGTTGTCACGAATCTAAGGGTCAGAGTATGGGTTGCGCCGGGGATTTGTATTGTTTCAGCTCCACTATAGTAATATTCGAAACTTGTAACACCTACGCATTATCGGGCACACCAGGAAACATATATATTTGTTCATTTCACAAATATCATTTCATTTTCTTACTGGGTATAGTCATTAAGATATTAAACTGAATATAACCTATCCCATCAAAAACATTTTCATGTGAAATGTTGCCAAGACGACCATATGGTCCGCACTGTCAAAAAGTTATCAGGTCTCATGTAGAGCCAAGCATCTAACTTCCTAAAGCCCTAGTAACTTCACAAACTCTACACCTTGGTCAAAATATGTGGCTGGGCCGTTTCATTACTACAAGAATATTGTATAACAGAAAAGTAATGATCAATGAATACATTTTTCACTGTCTCCCATGTGACGTAGCAAAACAGCCAAGCCACATATTTGGACATAATTTTCCACAGATAAAACTTGCTCGTCCGCACTATTTTGGTAATAGCACTGTTAACGATGAAAAGAGCAAATTATACTAGAGATGAACAAATGAGCTTGTAGACAGACGTCCCGCGGGTAGCGACTCGTCCTGGTAGGGAAGGGACGCCCATTTATAACGTATAGGTTGTAATACATGAGCCCATTCAAAATATTGTGGGTTATCGCCTTTCAAACGGTCGTTCGCTGTCGCCGCTGCGTTTCGGGCTATAATTTATGGTCATCCACATGTTTTGAACCCTTCAACATTACGGCGATTGTTAGCAAACTCCCAATAACAAAGTCGTAATAGGCTATGAAACAAAAACATGATTAAAATAATGATGTCCCTACAAATAGTTCAAATTGGTTAAGATACCGGATGCCCTCCCCGCGCCTCGACGTGCTTCTATACTAACAGATTTAAATGCGAAAACTTGATCCTGCAAAGTTACGGCAGAAGAACAAGCAAGTTAACAAAACCCGCCTTATTCGAGTTTCTTTATGTTAAAGTTAAACAGACTCAACGCAGCCGGATAAGCAGCGCGGCAACTATTACAAGTTTTTCAACAGGGTTTAGTCTATTTGCATGTAACTGAAACAATCTGTAATTTACAACAAGTTGTCAGTTTCTAGAAAATTTATATAGCGTGTCTTTCACCATGGGGATTTAAATGCATGGTTAGATTCTACTGGCTAAACCGTCTCTTTTTATGGAACATGAAACCAACCCCAAAACGCGAATTTTTTTTTACTGTTTCATGCATTCTGGGCTGACCAGATGTCTGTGTCTTCTATGGATATAAAGCCCCATGGTAAAAGAGAAAGACACGCTGTTACTGCGCTAATTATTCGTAAACTCTTTTTAATGTGTTATAATCGCTTTAGACATTGATTTAAGAGCGCTATTACATTTCGGCGTTGAGCGAGTTTAGGTATTTTACGCGCTGCGGCGGGCTGTGCGAGCTCAGTATGCCGATCCCTTCTACCACGTTTTCCCTCTCGCTCGCACTACAATGATGGATTAAATAATCTTGATCCTTCGTGAAGCAAACTGAAAACAATTATAACGACACTAACTGTACTTAAATTTTAAAATCCTAATTATTGTTATTTGGTACGAAAATACTAAATCCAGTGCAAATGTACTTACTTTTGTATTATAAAAGAATTATTTTATACTAGAAAGAAATTATACTCGCTTGTTTACATGTTTCGTCATTACATTTGGTACAGGTACAGGGTAACCGTACCGCTTGGGTAGCGAAACTATTTTAGCTATATGTAGCAGTGTAATGTTGGCCGTAATTGTTAATTTTAATTAACCATTGATCACTTGCATTAACCATTAGTTCCGCCATTAACCAATTGCATCACGCACCAATTGCATTAAAGTTAATTCGAATTAAATTTTTGAGACGTTAATGGCCATTGAAGTTAAAGTTTTGTTTAGTGTTGTTTGACATATCAGTCAAATTTGACTTAGTACCAAACTTTAACAAAACATGTTAATTTTCACTAAAAATGACAAAAACTGTCTAACTGTCAATTTTGACAGTTTTGACAGATGTGTCAAACTACATTTTCCATCCCATGACTACTAATGTTGAAGGTCCTATCAAAATCGGACAAACCGTTTCGATTTGGGATCCAAAAATGTCAAACTGTCACAAAATGTCAATTTTGACAGATTGTATAAATCTACACTTGACAATGTGACTTGGTGCTAAATTATATCCCAAAAAGATAATTTTCACTGAAAATGACAAAAACTGTCAATCTGTCAAATTTGACTGATATGTCAAACAACACTAAACTATGTCACTTAGTATCAAACTTTAACAAAACATGTTAATTTTCACTAAAAATGACAAAAAACTGTCAAACTGTCAATTTCGACAATTTTGACAGATGTGTCAAACTACATTTTCCATCCCATGACTAATGTTGAAGGTCCTATGAAAATCGGACAAACCGTTTCGATTTGGGATCCAAAAATGTCAAAATGTCGCAAAATGACAACTTTGACAGATTGTATAAATTTACACTTAACAATGTCACTTGGTGCTAAATTATATCCCAAAAAGATAATTTTCACTGAAAATGACAAAAACTGTCAATCTGTCAAATTTGACTGATATGTCAAACAACACTAAACTATGTCACTTAGTACAAAACTTTAACAAAACATGTTAATTTTCACTAAAAATGACAAAAACTGTCAAACTGTCAATTTTGACAGTTTTGACAGATGTGTCAAACTACATTTTCCATCCCATGACTAATGTTGAAGGTCCTATCAAAATTGGACAAGCCGTTTCGATCTGGGATCCAAAACTGTCAAAAATGTCAATTTTGACAGATAGTATAAATCTACACTTAACAATGTTACTTGGTGCTAAATTCTATCCCAAAAAGACAATTTTCCCTGAAAATGACAAAAACTGTCAATCTGTCAAATTTGACTGATATGTCAACCAAACCTTAGTTCCACTAGGTACTGCCAGGGTTCAGCATCAGCTCTATCATGGGTACTGCTCTCCTAAGTGCTCATCAAGACGAGTCGGATGACTAAAACAGCGTGTGCCTATGTTGCACCAATCCTAAGTTCCACTAGGTACTGCCACGGTTCAGCATCAGCTCTATCATGAGTACTGCTCTCCCAAGTTGCTCATCAAGACGAATCGAATGATCAAAACAGTGTGCGCCTATGTTGCACCAAACCTAAGTTCCAGTAGGTACTGCCAGGGTTCATAAGGAGGATGAGTAATACATACTCAAAACTTATACAAGTTCAGTCTTAGTTATATCGGAGCATCGTTTATAATGGCGTAAACGCCATCGACAATAAGGTCCCTTTTTATAGGAAATACCACATTTTATTCTGTTTTTAGTATTTGTTGTTATAGCGGCAACAGAAATACATCTGTGAAACTTTCAACTGTCTAGCTATCACGGTTCATGAGATACAGCCTGGTGACAGACGGACAGACAGACAGACAGACAGCGGAGTCCTAGTAATAGGGTCCCGTTTTTACCCTTTGGGTACGGAACCCTAAAAACAGAATAAAATAGATATTTAAGTGGTGCTCCCATACAACGAACGTGATTTATTTACCGTTTTGTGCGTAGTACGGAACCCTTTGTGCGCGAGTCCGACTCGCACTTGGCTGTTTTTTTTTTAATTTACTACCTATAAAATGTCAGGTAATTTCAAATATTTTTATTGTTGTTCGGAAGTTTGTTATGTTACTATACTATATTATAATACTATAACAACAAATACAGTACTCGGATCAAAGTTTCTCAGTCGCAGTTTACACGCACACAGTATAGCGTTTTACACGGCGCCTGCCGCACACAACGATAAAAAAACCTCGTTGTCGCCGTCGAAAACGTGCGGAACCGACCGACACAGGTCCGACCTCTTCAAGCTCTGCCGCGGTACTGAAATCGCCAGCGCGCGTCATCGGCAATATAGAGTAGTTTTCAAAAAATTGCCAAAAAATTAAAGTAGAATTTGATAAACACAAATGTATACCAACAGTATAAGCATACGTTGTAGATTGCTCGTGTATAAAAATGACTTCGATACTAAGTAGATTTTCGTAGGAATTTACACTTGTTTCGAAGAGAAAATTCAATTCGTTTAACATTGATTTTCTCTTTCTTAAAAGCATGTAGGAAGAATATCGTTCGATATTCCTAAAGTACAGGATATTAGTAATACAAAATATCCAACTTTAGCAGAGTAAACTTTTCAAAATTTACAAATAAGAGCTCACAATTCAGTGCTTCACGCGGTTTTTCGTAAACGACCATCAGAAAAAAAATCATTACTAATTTAATTAGTCCTTTTTCTAAAATGTACAACGATATTCCTAAAGATAAGAAGACGCTCTTACTGGAACAAGTACTCTTTATTTCTAATAATGAGCGTGAAATCTTAAATCTTGTCGGGAATATCATCAATTTTACATTATTTCGACTTTTCTTGTAAGAACGCTCTTAAGAGAAACAAGAAAAATTTTATCACGTATCCTATGCTCATGAAATCGTACAGATGTGTTTACCTGGTCCTAATCTTACAAAATAGGAAAGATATTATATGTTTAGTGGTAAAGTAAAACGCGAATATAATCCCTTCCAAATGTAGTGTCCATCCGTGCGTGAAAGAGCGCGCTCTGCGAATATATCACCCGGGCCATAAACCGCACGCCGCCAGATGTTGCGCAGGAGGAGGAGGGGTTGCGCGCACGCACACGGTTGTTTCTGTTTGTTTGTGTATAAAATAATAATGTTCTCATTTTGCTCTGAAACAGCATGGCCAAGGTTTTTGGTGAATGTTATGTGCAACAACAGTCATGGGCCTTAGCTACAACCAGCTGAAGTGAAGCTACCCTAGCTAAGAATGACGACAAATGACAAATGCTTTAAATAACTTGTCTTCATTGAGCAGCTAACCTAACCTAACCTAGCAGCCATTGAAAAACCAAATTAAGTACCTTTTGGAATTTATGGCGCGATAATTCAATTCAATTTATTTATTTCAGGCAAATGCCCATATAATTTGTTAGTAATACAATTAAATTAATCTTAATATGCTAATGTTAGTAAACACATTAAATTACAAATAAAAAATGTATATCACATCTAACTTTACATAATGAAGACTGCCACATTCCAAACACTACTGCTGTACATGCAACAGCATCCAGTGGTGTTGGAACGGGCAGTCTAGCCTCTCGGCCAGCACATGCAACAGACTGTTGGAGCTACCGCGCAACCTCCGCATCAGTGAGGCAGTACGCTTACGCATTATGGCCTGGAATCCATCAGTTCGAGCCTCCGCAAACATACCTGATGCACTGCAGAAGCGCGGCAGACCCAACAGTACCCTAAACCCATTATTATATTGTACTCTCAGGGTGTTGAGAGTACTCTGCGTATATCTTACCCACAGGCTGCACGTGTAGAAGCTCTGGCAGTAGGCCTTAAACAATGTTATTTTGACTTCTTTTGTACACCGTGCAAACCTGCGGGCAAGCATATTACAACGCACAGCCATGGAGCGTCTCTCCCTTTCCACGTCTGTGCCATCTGAGAGGTCCGCAGTCACCCAATGGCCCAAGTATTTGAACTCTGACACTTGTTTGAGTTCACTGCCGTACAAGTAGACGGGGGGTACTGTCCCAACAGTACCACCACGCGGCTTAAAAACAAGGAGCTCGCTCTTGGTTATATTATACTTGAGCCCATGTGCAACTGCGTACCTCTCACATATCCCGAGCAGCTTTCTAAGTGCACTAATCGATGGACTCAGCAACACCATGTCATCAGCATAACTGATGTTATTGAAGCTTACGCCATCAATTGAACAACCGACCTTGGCATTGCTGAGCTCACCGATTAATCCGTTCACATATAGGTTGAACAGCTTTGGCGAGGTTAACCCCCCCTGACGAACACCGCAATTCAACCTATATGCGTCAGATAACTCTCCTGCCCATCTAACACAGTTTGTTTGGTTGGCATACCAAAACTTAAAAAGTTGTACTATTTCAGACGGCAGATCTGTCTCACGACGCAACTTGTGCCACAACACTTCATACGAGACCATATCGAAAGCCTTCGTTAAATCTAAGAAACACGCATAGACCGGCGTTTTTCTATCCGTGTAGTACCGAACGGCGCGCTTGAGGCACAGCACAGCGGTTTCCGTCGATAGCCCGGGTTTGAAACCGAACTGAGCATCGTGGAGCTTCAGGTGCTTAGTTAAAAGACCATCAAGCAAGCCGTCCAGCACTTTGGCAACAGTGGTGGCTAACGATATAGGTCTGTAGTTGCCTCTGTCAGACAAATCCCCCGTCTTATTCTTCACAAGTGGGACAACTATAGTGCGCATGAGGTCCCCAGGCAGATACGCATGTCTCAGACAAATGTTGAACAGCAGAGCTAAAACCCTAGGCAGATGAATCCCCGCATGTTGAAGGTGCTCGATGCTCAAGCCGTCATGCCCCGGTGATTTACCTCTGGTCATGTTCTTAATCACTGCCGCAACGTCACTCGCAGTAAAAAGGTGAAGGTAACGACTTTGGCTACCAGGAGCGGCATGAGCATCGCGCACCTCCCCAGGCGACAGCACCGCTGGTACAACCTTAAAGTGTTTAGCAAACATTTGTGCTATTGCCTTCGACTCGCTCACGCCACCGACGCTAATGGGAAGACTTGATTTGGGACACAGCTTAGCAGTCTCCTTCCAAAAACCCTTGAAATTTTTAGATGCATGACGTGATGCTAGGATGTCCATCTTAATTTGTTCCTGGTTTACTTGACACCATTTAAGGCGAGCTTTAAACCGTTTACGCTTTTCACACATCATGTCATAACAAGGACCTTCAGATGGCTTACCTTGCATCACCCACGCCTGAAAATAAAGCCTAGCCTCACCATGAGCGTCCCTGACGTGCTTGTTCCACCCGACGACCCGCTGCTGCGGCCGTCCTTGCTGCTTGCGGACCTTGGCTGTCCGTTCCGCTGCCCCACACAAAATATCTATAACTTTGTGATACAACGAATCTATTATTTTAATATGCTCTAAGTCAGAACACATACCATGGCTACACTGTATAAGCTGCTCGGGCATATCAATACTTTTTAGGCGCTCATTACATAAGGTCATGTATTCATCAATCTGTGGGCCCTCTCTCACACCCCAAAAAACAGTATTCGTTGACCTGTCAATAAACTGTCGCTTTGGTTTTAGAGTGCTAAAGTTACACGTAATTTCAAGTGGGAAATGGTCAGACCAATACGTGTCATAACGTACTATAATCTCGTCCACTGATTGCCAGGCTCCTTCCGTTACAACACAGTGGTCTAACCATCTCACACATCCATGTACATCGCTCACAAAAGTGTAAGTCCCTAGAGATGATTTTAATATTTCCATGTCCGCACAACGCCACTTCTGGTAACAACAAAAATCACTTAGCTCGTTCCAAAACAATTCATTGGGATGTGCATTAAAATCACCCAACATATAGACACATTCTATCCCACTGCTATCAATTATTGCACTCATTTCGCTTAAGCATTGAGTAAACTCAGGTACATTCTCCGCACAGTTAGTAGGCATATAAATTGAGAACACTAGCATAGAACGTGCCGCGGACTCCACCTTTATAGCAACAATACGCACACTGTTGCATTTTATTACGGAAACTGATTCGAAGGCCGACTTTCGCCACAACAAAGCAACACCGCCGTGCGGCCTGCCCCTTACAATCCCCGCAGTCGTATCCATAGCCGAAATGCGGTAAATGAAAATTTTTCAATGTATTTTACGACTGTTATGTGTGGTGTTGGTGTGGCTATTTGATATGATAAAAAGGGCAAGGAGAGCCTTAAAATTGAATATTGGTGCTAATTCCATTTAGAAAGGCGTTATAGTAGTTCCTACCTACTACCTAAGACTAGAGAGTATGGTACGATTGCTGTATTACGATTGTTGTATATTTAACAACGTTTAATAGCTTTCTATTCGAAAAATGGGCTCCATAATATTTATTTATTTATTTTCAAAAAAGTATAATACATTAATAATACATACATACATACATTAATATATTATTAATACATTATTACATTATATATAGATTTAAGAGCTTTCAATTATGGAATAATCCTAAAACCTCAATTGGCATTTATTAACCACCTATATTTTACCTTCCAAATGGAACTCACTAAAATCAATGAGGATATAAAGGTCGAACACGGCAAAAGTGGGGCATGTAAGATTGACTATTGTAAAAAAAAAAAAAAAAAGGTATATAAACTTTTTAAGCAACTATTTGATCACAAGGAACTGGCCTACAATATGTCAATGTTTTTTTTAAATTTTATTTATTCGTTGCCAAAATGTCGACCAAACAACATAAGCAACGTGAACGTATTTTGCACGAATATGTAGAAAATTCAATGCTCAGCTACAGAGACATCGCGAAAAGACTGAAATTTCCTCAATCTACGGTTTGTCGCGTATTAAAACAGTTTCGTGAACGCCTCACAATAGATCGCAAGCCAGGAAGTGGTGGGTTACAGGGAATCAAGAATAAAAAAAAGGAAGAGAGTGTTTTAAGGAATTTTGCCTCAAATCCAAAAATCTCATCTCGTGATGTTGCCAAGAAAGTTAAAATGTCTCAGTCCTACGTTCAAAAAGTAAAACGTAGGGCAGGGCTTAGAAGTTTTAAAGCCCAGGCCGCACCAGATCGAGACTCAAAACAGAACTTGTCTGCTAAAAAACGGTCACGAAATCTCTATGAAAATTTTATTACGAAATTTAAGTGTGTAGTCATGGACGATGAAACATACATAAAAGCGGACTTTAAACAAATTCCTGGGCAAGAGTTCTATACTAGCACAAGTCGAACAGATGCTCCTGAAGAATGTAAATTAAAAAAACGGTCTAAATTCCCCAAAAAATTCCTTCTCTGGCAGGCAATATGCAGCTGCGGAAAAAAAAGTCGCTCGTTCATTACCACCGGGACCATAAACGGCGATATTTATCAAAAAGAGTGTTTGCAGAAACGTTTGCTGCCTTTCATAAGAAAGCACGACTCACCGCCGCTGTTTTGGCCAGATTTAGCCAGTTGCCATTACGCAAAACCAGTGATGGAATGGTACAAAGCAAACGGCATCGTGGTAGTACCCAAAACATGCAACCCGCCAAATAGTCCAGAACTCCGGCCCGTTGAAGAGTACTGGAGTATTATGAAAGGAATCTTAAAAAAGAAAGGCGGTCAAGTAAAATCGGTCCCTGAGCTTGAAAAAATATGGACCTGGGCGACTAAACGGTGTCCTAATGAGATGGTGCAAAGTCTTATGAGCCGTGTGCGTAGAAAAGTTAGGAGTATGGGTTACTGTGTAAATAATATTTAAAATAAGAACTGTTATTTTAAAGTCCGTTAAATTTGTCATTAAATGCAGTAAACTTCATGTATTTATTTATTGTAAATATTATTTAATATTAATTTTTGTGTGCCCCACTTTTGCCGTGTTCGACCTTTAATAAGATAGAGCGGTACTGTCATAGTAAATTTTGTAACCACTGTAAATTCACTGCCATCTATCGACATACTTTAAAACTAAAAATGAAGATTTATAAAAATACGTTAAAATGTATTTAAATATGGATAAATGATTTTTTTATTTGCATTAATTATTTTTATATGATTTTGACCCATGTTCTTTCACTCGTATGCGTTAAAATTATAAATAACAAATGAAACAGTCAACGCCCTCGATACGAGACTAGGCCAAAACTAGTGGCGCCATCTGATCGAGAATCACATTTTCGTGATTTTCGAAGCACGTTTTTTCCTTAGACTGTATCCATCTATTACGGAGTTATATCTATCTTTGCTAAAATGAAATCGCATTTCGGCCTTTCAACCATTCAGTGGGCCAAAAACAATAAATTACTTGCGAGGGACGCGGCGCGGGGGGTTCCGCGCTACTTTAATTATACATAAATTTAATTCCGTAAGTTACTCGCAAAGTTTTAGGATCGCTGGAATTAAGAAGCAAATCGCTAAAATTGTTTTGAATGATACAGATGACGAATGTTACTTAGAGCTAGTCCATTGAAAATGGATACATTGTGTATAGTATGCGAACAAAAATGTCATATTCTTTTTGCTGTTCAATGAGTACGGTGTATAATTGGGATAAAGCTTAAATCGCCGGGCTGTCGACTCATTACTAAATTTTCTGTCAATGTCATCCTCCAGCACAATTTCGACTAATTAATCTTTTTTAATAAAGATAATGACAAATTTTACGATATCAATCATATGATATGGAGTTATGGAGCAAGCAGAAGTTAAATATTTGGATTCTAATGCGCTTACGACGATCACCGTGTGTTTGAAACTAAAATAAAAGCCTTTAACCACGCCAGTTAGGTAGTCTCGGGAGGAAACACCCGCTCACGTGTGGCTTTACAATACATTCCCGCCAGGCTCAGTTTTGCCACTGTTTTGTTTTGGCACATAATATGACGTGATCGTAATCTGTTTAGGAGTCGAGGGAGCCAACGATCAACATTCAACTCCATAACAACGCCTATGTCCACCAACGCCCTGTCTTGTAGGCTGGTATTTGTAGTGATAAAAATTCATGTGTGAAATGAACCGCGTTCAGTTTTGCGTTTTTAAATGCAAACTGGCGTACGAGCGTGCGCATTATCATACTGACATGTACTCCGCGCTGCGGTACACAGCGCGTGGTTGTGTATGAAATAGGTTTATGAAGCGTGAGGCGTAAAGTGAAAAGTAAGGAACTTCTTGGTCATCGTTGGTGGTGTTATCAACATCGTCGGAAGCGACCTGTATCGCGTTCATTCGGGTCAATGAATCGGAGTTAGAGATTCGGATCCGGCCCGGATATAACACTAATTACAAGATCACTCGCATCAGATTAGACGCATTATCACGCTTCTAATCAGATTATATGCTGTCACGCTCCTAATTGCTATAGGGATATACGTACCTACAGATATAGGTATATGTCTCTCGCATATACCTATCAGTCAGACAGATATGTTTGGCGAACAATAGCGAAAATATATCAATGTATAGCGGAAGTCAAACACATATCTTTCTGCAAAAAGATCTTTCAAATGAGCAAGCTGAGCTGAGCTTTGAGATGAACTTTGGCTACGGAAACCTAAAAGCTAATCGTACACTTGCACAATCCCATTAACCCGGGGTTAACGTGTTAAACTGTTATCCCAGTGTCAAATTGTACTGGTAAGCATGGTAACTTCAGGTTTAACCGGTTAACCCGGGGTTAGTGATGGTGCAAGTGGTCCTAAGACAATTGAATAAAACTTTCAAAAGCTACCGAGGTGGGTGTGGTACAAATATATCTATCTATACACTATAATAGTATACAGAGTCAAGACTGCACGCCCCGGGGGACTCGGTTCTACCCACTGTCCCCTCCTCGCGATTTCATAGTAAATAATGTGAAAGAATAATACCTATGTAAACCACGTTTGTTCGAAGAATAATTTTAATGAGGAGCTGCGCGAATTACAGAGATTTTATTTAATTTTATATCTACTGAGCTATTTAACAGCGTTGAGCAGCGAGAAGATTCCGTTCCACATATTTTAAAGGATGTTGTATCGCTATAATATCTATCCCATTGGCGCCACCTAAGGGTGCCTAGAAGAGATCTTTTTTTTTCGATAATGAGATATATAGGAGCCAGGAACACTGGGATAACTAATTAAAAAGGTCAATGCACGTCTGTTCGTATTCAAAGATATATTCGAAGACAAGTTACAACTACCACCAAATTATGACATCGAATTATTTATAAAAATCTTAACCTACCCGCGAGTTGACTGACCGAGCGATCAGTTGTGATACGTGTCTATGTATGTACCTGCGGTACTATACATGTACATATATCACACCCTACCACTTAACTAAAACTACATAGTATACGGTCGTCGGCCATGTACTAATATGGCAAGTAAGGATCCTGTGAAAACTTCTCCTCCAGGCCAGATGAAATTAACCCTTAAGTAAATGCTACTAAAACTGACATGGAAAAGCCGTCCCCACTATAGATAGTCGTATCTACTCTATCTCTTACCTATTACCATAATAAACTGACAACAGAACTTTCTTAAATATAGTTATTTATAAAGTACACAATAAACAATTATAATACTGGTTATAATCTACTTTTTTTTTATCCTAATAATTGTATTATTACAAATAACAAATAAGTACCTAATATAATATGGGATTACCATATCTTTCTACGGGCAATGGCACACGTTTAGGTATCGGGGCGGGTGGCACAGAGGCGAGCTCCGGTGGCGGGCACGGCTCCGAGTTCTCATGGTTATCGTCATCGTCCGCCGCTGGGCACGCCGTTATAGCTAAGCGTGAGTTATTGCGTAACTGATCTATATGCCTTTTAATAATTTGACCGTCTTCCCTTTGCACCAAATAATTACGCGAACCTAATTGTTCCGTGATCGTACCGCTAACCCATTTCTCCCCCTTGCTAAAATTTCTAGCCCAAACATTATCATCTACACTACACGACCTTGAGACGCCCCCCGCGTTTTCGCGCTGTCGGAGCTGCGCGGCGCGCGCACACTCGTGCGCCGTGGCGCCAGCATCGGCGCGCAGCAGGTCAAGTCGTGTGCGCAGACCTCTTCGCTGCAGCAACCTCGCCGGCGACTCGCCGTCAGTTCTCCACTCGTGAACGGCGGGCCATTGTCCGATACCATCATCTTGGGTAGCCCGAAACGCGCAAATATCTCCCTTAAAACTCTGATGACGTCATCTGCCGTCGTCCTCGTCATTTGTTTTACTTCGATCCATTTGGACGATGAATCTACGACAACTAAATAGGTCATGCCGTTTAAGGGTCCTAGGAAATCCATATGCAACCTACTCCAAACTTCTTCGAGATATGGCCAAGCTTGTGGTGTAGATTTGGCTGGAGCTGGTGCTTCCAAAGCGCATGTGGTGCATTCTCGACACGTTTTCTCGATTTCAGCATCGATGCCGGGCCACCAAACATAGCTCCGGGCAAGACTTTTCATCTTGACCACTCCAAAGTGGCCTATGTGCAGCTCACGCAGAACATCAAATCTTAATGACGTGGGTATCACCATTCTGTAGCCCCACATGATACATCCTGCTTCTGAGTACAGTTCGTGACGCCTTACCCAATACGGCTGCAGCTCAGGATCGTCGCACTTTGCCGGCCACCCTGACTGTAAGTACATAACCACTTTTCTCAGTAGACTATCTGTTTTTAAATTCGTTTTGACTTGATCACTAGTAATTGGTAAGAAATCCTGTACGAATTGTACATATGTTACCTCTGTCCTGTCCGCTGCTTGCTTCCCCACTGGTAACCTGGACAGTGCGTCAGCTCCATTTTTGTCCGTAGGCACGTATTCTATGTCATACTGGTAACCAGATAAAATTACCGCCCATCTTTGTAGTCTGCTCGCGGCCATCGATGGAATACCTCCCTTATCTCCGAAAATTGATACCAACGGCTTATGATCGGTCCTTAGCAAAAACCTTCGGCCGTACAGGTACTGATGGAATTTTTTTATACCAAACACAATTCCCAAGGCTTCTCTTTGAATCTGAGAATAATTTACCTCCGCCGCATTGAGCACTCTGGACGCGTACGCAACAGGCCTTTCCGTTCCATCTGGCATCTGGTGCGAAATCACAGCGCCCACGCCGCTCGAACTCGCATCCGTAGTTAGACATAAGGGAAGTTCAGGGTCATAGTGCGCCAACACCGAACTGGAAACCAAACAACGCTTGATGGCATTAAACGCTTCCGAACATTCCTTGGTCCAAATAAACGAAGCCCCCTTCCTTAATAATTTGTACAATGGTGTTAAAGTCATACTTATATTTTTAACAAATTTCCCATAGTACATAATCATTCCTATGAATGAGCGAAGCTCGGTTAAATTAGCCGGTATCGCCATGTCCTTTATGACTTTTATCTTTTCCGGACACGTGTGAACCCCTTGTTTACTAATACGAAACCCTAAATACGTCACCGACTCCGCGAAGAAAGAGCATTTTTCTTTCTTTACTTTCAACCCAAATTTCTCGAGGCGTCCTAGCACTTGATGTAATGTACGCAAATGATCCTCCCTGTCTACTCCCGTTATAATTACGTCATCAAGGAAAACACCTACTCGCGGTAAGTCTGCAAAAAGTTGTTCTAGTTTCCTCTGAAATATCCCCGGACTCGATGAAAGCCCATAGATAAGCCTATTATACATATACAAGCCTTTATGTGTGTTGATCACGGTATAAGGTTTGGATGCCTCGTCCAACTCGAATTGTGCATATGCTTGAGACAAATCAATTTTTGAAAACGTTTCCCCCCCGTGTAACTTGACCAGCAGGTCTTCAACCCTAGGCAAGGGAAAACGGTCAATTTCTAAGCATCTGTTCAGTGTTAATTTATAATCGCCACATATGCGAATACCTCCATCACGCTTCACTACCGGTACTATCGGCGTGGCCCAGTCTGACGTTTCGACCGGCGTCAACGACTCGTCTTTTTTTTGTATTCGTTGACGAAATTTGTAACGTTCCGCCATTATGCTCCTTTTAGGTTGTAAATGATTAGTCATCAGCTCTTTTAGCGCTTCAAAGTTCTTTGTTGACGGTTTGTCCGGCGTACACAATGTCACTAGTAACTCGTAACTTGCACTGCCCATCACTGTAATTAACGTAGGGACTTTCAATGTCTCCGTTACGGAATTCACTATGAAATATTGTTCTAACCTATCCACATACAACGCCCAATCGTCCGTGTTAGGATCAAACGGTTGCAACTTTCCAATCGACATTATAACACTGTCTTTTCACTGCCGCACGCTTAATTGTCCGAATTCGTCGCCAAATGAGATATATAGGAGCCAGGAACACTGGGATAACTAATTAAAAAGGTCAATGCACGTCTGTTCGTATTCAAAGATATATTCGAAGACAAGTTACAACTACCACCAAATTATGACATCGAATTATTTATAAAAATCTTAACCTACCCGCGAGTTGACTGACCGAGCGATCAGTTGTGATACGTGTCTATGTATGTACCTGCGGTACTATACATGTACATATATCACAGATAAGACCTGCAGTGGCGTAACTAGGGGGGTCGAGAGGGCAAGTGCCCCGGGCGCCATCCAAGGGGGGACGCCAAAATGGGCAGGGAAACTTTTGTCAGTCGTCAGGGGGCGCAAATTTGGTGACTGCCCCGGGCGCCATATCCTCTAGCTACGCCCCTGGAGACCTGTTGTTTACCTCTGTCTATTTTCTTTTTATATTATTTTCTTCACTGAGGTGTCAAATAACTAGATAATATTAGTATTTGTACTGTGTTATACTGACAAATATAAAACAACATGAATAAAATTGAGCCCTATTTTAGTTACAAAATGGTCTCGTACGCAACGAGACAATCTGTCTGTGTGGGCACGTTGTTGACTCGAGAAAGTTATTTAATTGGGTCAGGAACCAATCATAAGTTCCTGATTGATTGTGTTGTGTGCCCCTTTGGCGATGAATCACGCGCCGAGGGACGAGACGAGGCACGACTTTGTGTTTTTTAAACGACTTTAAAAAGATAATGTCCACAATTCGTCGTACTGTTTAGTTTTTTCTCCAGTTTTGGTTTTGCTGGACAGACTTCGAAAATTGTTTTGGCTTTGTTGGTCCCGTTGCCATTACGTAAGATTTGATAATAAGATCCTCGAGAAATCTAACAAATTATTCAGATACGAGTATTGTTCGATCCTATCTCAGCTACCGAAAGCAGTTTGTAGAAATAAGGTGGGTGCAAGATTTCACTGAAAAAAACGTCAAATCGAGAACTGCTGCTGTATATAAGGGCGTTCCTCAGGGATCTATTCTAGGCCCAATCCTGTTTATCTTATTTACTAATGATATGATACAATACATGTTCGACTCCCTGCCTTGCATTCAGCTAGTAGTGTTCGCTGATGACACTAACGCTGTAGTATTTGCTGACACAATGTTAGAATTGAGTGAGAGGGTAAAAAAAGCGTTTGAATTGTTTAGCACATGGTTCAGAGTAAATAATCTTAGGCTGAATTGCAAAAAAACAAATGCATTACTTTTTCGAACCACAGCAAGAAATAATGATTCACTAAATATTAACTTTGAAGGTGCTATGATTGACCAAGTAGAATCAGTAAAATTTCTTGGGGTGCAAATTGACTCGAGGCTGAGCTGGAAAGAAGAGGCGTCTTCAATGACTGCCTCACTCAGCTCAGCATGCTATGCACTCAGAAGCCTAAGGGATGAACTGTTGTTGTGTCAACTGAGACAGGTGTACTTTGCGTTAATTGAGTCAAAATTACGCTATAGTGTTAAGCATTGGGGCAACAGTCTTAAGTGCAATGTACAGTCTGTTTTCATATTGCAAAA
Source organism: Cydia strobilella (assembly GCF_947568885.1). NCBI lineage: Eukaryota > Metazoa > Arthropoda > Insecta > Lepidoptera > Tortricidae > Cydia > Cydia strobilella. The sequence goes on from NC_086052.1 coordinate 18,377,751, forward strand.
ACGTGCAATTCGCACTATGGCCAAAGTACCTCAGTGGATCTCATGCAGCGAATATTTAAAAAAATTTTAAATCCTGACCATTCCAAACACATTCTCGTAGTGCTAAAAGACCTGGTTAAACAATTATATGAAATATAATCTCCTGGGGAAAGGGATATAAGGCTGGCTACCAGAAGAAAGGACTTGCCTCTTTCTATTGTAACTCGGCTGAAAGTTGTAAACCAAGCCGAAAGGTATCAGGGAATAGCCCTTTTCAATAAGCTGCCGATAAGTCTAAAGTCTGAAGCAAATTCATACATATTTTCTAATAAACTTAAGAAAATCCTGCTACACCAGTGCTTATATTCAGTAGAGCAATTTATGACTAGTAATTTATGAATAATATTGAGTGTATTAAGTTAATTTTGTAGGACAGGTGTAATGTGTAATGTTATCGATTCTAATGATGTAAATCTAGTGTAATCATGTGCGCGTTAAATCTGAATGTTAATATTGTATTTTAAATTTAATCGTCTTTTTTTAATATTTTATGTGAAACATGTTAATTATATAAATTTTATTGGATATTTCAACTTGCCCGAGTCGTTGACATATGTATACTCGTATAATTTAAGTGTTGTAGTTTGTAGGTTAAAAATTGTTATGTAATGTGTATTATTTGTTATGTAATTTCAAACACAATCTTGTATTGTTAATGGAAATAATGGAAATAAATAAATAATGGAAATATTATATGAATAATAAGCTGGAAGAGGGAGCGTATTTTTATGACAGGGTGCCTCCTATCCCTGATCGGCGACAGCCCTCGTCCTAAATAATTAATAAAATGTCGACTCGCAACGTCACAACTGACAGTTATTAAGCATGGGTGCTTCGTTGGATACGAATACGAAGTTTTGTGATCAACATTCTGAAAACAGAAATTCTGTATTCTGAAATGAAATTAACATCAACAGTTTTTGACAAATGATTGGCTTATAAATCTTCATATTCGTATTCCTTTATTCATAAAATTACAAATTTTAAATGTCATAGGTTCGAGCAGACTGCAACATAGATGACCCTAATAACTGCGGTTGCGTTGCTCGCGACAATTTAACTAAGGGATATCGATAATTCAACAATCAATATTTTTGTTTAAATTGTTACTTGTCCATGAATATTTTTATTCGACTGAATGACATATGGCATTATGAACATTTATAAACTCGGCCTGTTTTCACGTGGAACAAGGTTACATGGCAACAAATATTTTTTGCAATGTAGTAGATTTTTGATTTTCTCTCCTGAGACAATGTTGTTTTATGTCATTTCTAATATAACAGTTATTTCTAAAAGTCCTCGTATGTCAATCGTGACTCCCAAGAACTCTCCATTTCCCTATCATCATTTTCCTATGTACCCATAGTACAAGCTTTGCTTAGTTTGGGGATAGGTAGATCTGTGAATCTGTGTAAGATTGTCCCCAAATATTTATTAATTTATTATTAAACATTAAATCCCTGTGTGTTTATTGAACAGTGTTTTGTCATTTTTATCAAGTTTGGTAATTCATACTAACAAAATAACACAGATAGGTAAAAAATATTGTGTTGGGACGTAGTGCCGATACCGTGATATAACTCAGCATACATGACGCGAGGCCCGCGCCGCGCATGAGACGTGGCGTGCGGAGATTGATGACGTGTCGACACTCACGTGCGAATCACCAACACATCTACAAACTATAACGAAACAAATGATAGATGAAGTGTCCAATCGTATTTGTTGATGCGTTTCGTTTCTGCTTGTGTGCAGTCTATATGTTCCTATCAAAATCAAAAATCATTTATTGTCTGCAAGCAATAAAGGTAAAGGCCCATAGATTAACATAGGTGTATGTAGTACAATAATTATATTTCTCAAGCTTCATTCTTCAGATATAAAAACCAGGTAGTCCTTTAACCTACTAGGCAACTCATCGCATGTTTAAAGTAGGTAGCAAAAACTTTAACTCAAACAGGTCTATCCCTACTTTTCACCTAGTCTTGATGGGGCGCGCAGCTTGCCGCCATTGCTCATTCTTTATTCTTGCGAGGCAACGAACGCACGTAAAATCATAATTTTGTTTCAAAGTCGTTTAAAATGCCTATACGTAGTGCACTTAGTGCAGTCATTATACGATTTATACGAGATGTAAGCTGTGGGATTATTCGTTTCGTATTCGTTGTGCAATATAAAATATATTTGTTATTAAAATTGTTCATCATCCTGGAGGTTAGTCGAGAACTAACACGAAGGAATAAATCATCCTGGGGGTTGGTCGTGAATCAACACGAAGGAATAAATCATCCTGGGGGTTGGTCGTGAATCAAAACGAAGGAAAAAATTATCTTGGGGGTTGGTCGTGAATCAACACGATGTAAAGTTTGTTCGTACTTCGAACACCGATTGCGCCCGGGGGTTGGTCGTGAACCAACCAAAGGTTTAATTAAGATCGGACAGCGCGCAACGAAACAAAGGGCCCTAAATAATCATATTGTGTTGTGTTAAAGAGACGAGGGAGGCTTTCTTTTTATTTGGTTTTAGATGGCCCAACAGAAGAAACTCAAGCAAAATTGTCGAGTGATAATAGATTCTTCAGATCCTGAAGAAAAATCAGATACTTACTTAAGTGTAACTATTTTAACTATTTTTGTAAAAAACTTACACTTTGTGATCAATACCTTGCAATTACTTAGTACCGCGCGGGCCGTGAGTCCACGACTGGTAACTATAAACCTGGGGGGCGGCCTAGAGTCGTCACGAAGATAGAACTTGCTTGGGGTTGGCCGTGAGTCAACACGATAGCAATGCATAACACAATTTAATAAATCTATAGCGGTTCTCGATCAAAACCACGCACATTTTAAAACACCAAGTTCAAGTTTTTCTATGTGCAATAAAGAATTATCTTTTAAGTTCAAGTTCAAATATACTTTATTCATGTAGGCCTATTTATGTAATCTAAAACCTTACGGGTTTTATTTTGAAAAACATTCGAAGTCTACCCTCGAATTAAAAATATTTCTTTTAAATTTTTTCACCAGCGCTCCGCGGTTCAGTTTTGATTTGTGCGTGTCAGAGACACGTCGGTCTAGCTGCCGAAATGTTCGGCACAAGACTACATTGCCTTTTAAAATAAATCCTTACATATAAAATATATTTGGATTTTTAATATCCAATTATATGTGACAGAATAAATTTTACTCACACCTAACCCATAGTACGGTACTTTTATCCGCCCAGAGGTTGAATTTGAATAAACACGAGACTACCTCGTAAATTTATAATTGAAACAATACAATAGTACCTATATTGGTTTTATATTACCCACATAAGTATAACTTGTCTCTAAAAGTGGGAATGGCTAAATAGGTGTACCTACATCACGTCACGTGATGTGAATCTGATCGAAATTCCTAAACTTAAGCTGGATGAAATCTCTTTTACCACAAATGAAATGGAATAAACTAAGTGGTAATACCCTGCACAATGCATATATTTAGGTGACGATTTTTGAATGTTTATATATGCATATAACCATACAAATTATCGGGATACGTACGCCAATACTGTTATGGGATACATAAAAATATAAATATATTTATAATACCGTGATCGCTTAAAGGCATAGGCGATGTCAGTATCTAAGTACCTTGTGTCTGTTTAAAAATATGATTTTACTTTTTTAAGTGATATTGAATAATTAAATAATTTGAATCATCCAATTGTAACAAAGACACCTAACTGAATTGAATTACAGGAAAATGGGTTTATTCATCATTATCTATCTAATAAACCCAATGAAACAAAACGATTACCTTCCGATTATCTTTTAAAGGATCACCCTCAGATTATGCACATAAAAATATAAATACATAATTAAGAAGCTAATAGAAAGCGTAAAAAATCAATAAATGACGAATGCACCTATGGTTCAACTCTCATGTGTCGGTCGCGATACTCTTTCAGCCATCATCAATACGATGGTACCATGCAATACGTTTTTGCCAAGTTTAAAATATATGTACCTTGATATTATAAGTTTAGTAACTGTAGTTGGTGGGGACCCACCACTTGCAATACCGCTATGTCATTAATATAGCACATTCATGACATTAGTCATGGATTAAAATATTAAAATGAATCCACTTAATATAATATTTGTTTTCTGAACTCTCAATACAACCATAGTAACAATACAGCAAAGGCAATTTTTATTTATTATTCCGGCTTTAATGTTTACATTTTATAAATATACAACATTACGTCGCACAGTCTTTCGTTCCTTGCAGAGCGAATACTTGAATGGAGGGCATAAGTTTTTAGATTTGATGCTTAATATCTGAATTTCTGTTGATTGATATTCATTTCATTTCATTGATTGCGTGGTTGATTGCTGTGCTGTCCCGTTCGCGCTGCGAGAATAGAAGCCGCTACACCAATATTTGTGAAAATATGGTCAATCGCGCCTTGCGGTCAATAATAGTAATTTAAATAAAATAAAAAAGGTTCATATCATTTATATATTCTATTTAAAGGTACTCGTCACATGCAACCATTTATAAATGGATACTAAATTAATTCCTAATGATGTTTGTTAAACGCTGATTTTACCTACTCAGGTTTAACTGGATATTATTATGCATTTTAATAGCTCGAATATATGTACATTAGGTACGTATATATAACTAAATGATAAGTAAATATTCTGTTACCATTAATGGACCTTGGCCCATTCATTATAGGTATATGTAATATGAGCGCAATAATAAACATTTGAGTTTGAGTAAATTACAATCTTATTTGAAAGATTACTTCGAAAGCTGAGTAGACTGCTAGTCTTATAAATTATTTTTGTTTAGAATACCTTTGGTGATGCCACACATATGACATGCTTTATGCTTAATAACTGAACAGAAAGCATAATTTATGCACGTTCATATATTTTTTAGATTTCAGGAACGTGGTGGATTTTTTAATTTGATAAAAATCAAAATATAATTCTTCTTGGGTAAATCAAAGGACTTAAAAACGACGTTAGACATGTTTCGAGCAAATACATGTTTTTTGTTAAGTTGAAGCTCTCGGAAACGCGCTAGGCCGCGTGAGTCTTTGTCCATTGCACGTCGTGTCACTATTCGTTGATCAGGAGCTGCTGTAAGCCGATTTGCGCGTGCACTCGCCTAATAACTGAATTTTCTCATTGTCGTCGTCTGCTCAAAGATCATCGTAAACAGGATGAGTCGTCGTGAGACAGACATCACACGGCCTACGCGTCATAAGCGTCAAGATGCGGGGAAATACAGCACAGCCACAGCGTATCCCACCCTGTATGGAGGTAACGCTGGGTTGTATCGTTAGCCTAAATTACGTCTTATCTTCGTAGATAATTACACTTAGACGAGCCTGAATCTTGTCATCAATAGTGTACTGTTCTGAGCCTTCAAAAATTCCGTATCGCGTACAAGCACTGCTAGTGAATTTTAATACATTTCACAAAAGGACATATGTCTTATGAGTTTACTCGTATTAAACTTTTTCAAATCGAATTAAACTTAATGCAAAGTTGACCACAAATTGTATGGAATCTTAGTCAATTAGGTTTTATGAAGAACAAATTAGATTTTGTTTAAATATCCTAATACGTGAAAGTATATATATATATTAACTATAACTTGGAGGGATCGAGTAACGAACGAAGCTGTTCTTTCTAAAACCAATTGCTACAGCATAACGGCTATGCTGAAACAGAGACGACTCCGTTGGCTGGGACACGTTCATAGAATGGACCCTGACAGATTGCCACGTGAAGTCATGCTCGGACAGATTGCCGAAGCTAAGAGACCGGTTGGTCGCCCCGTTCTCCGCTTCAAGGATTCATGTAAACGCGACATGAATGGCTTCAGCATTCCAACTAACCGTTGGGAGGAGCGCGCGGAGATGAGACCCGAGTGGCGTCGTAACCTGCGGGAAGGCATGGCAAAGCACGACGAGCTCTGGTTGGATCACCTTAACCAGAAACGAATTCGCAGAGCTGCTGGACCACCCCAGGAGTCAAGACACATCTGTGATCGGTGCGGCAAGAAATGCCGATCAGCCATTGGTCTTTACAGTCACCGCAGTCGATGTAGACTGTAGACATCTCCTCAAATACCTCTAGTCGCTGCAACTATCATCTGTAAAGATGCTGTGGCCAATGATGATATATATATATATATATATACAACCTGGCTATACCTAATATATGTATACCTTTTTGAACCTGCATTGCTAAACTTTCCCGTGCTTCTTAACAATGCCTTATAACTCAATTGAAACAGTAAACTTGTGTATAACATACACATATGTACATGGTAGATAATTATTCCTACAAATATGTTTTCAGAAATAAATATGCTATGATAATATTGATAATGGGAAAGAATGCAGCAAAACTTTCAACTCTTAACATCTACCTGGTTTTTATATCTGAAGAATGAAGCTTGAGAAATATAATACATGATCAAACGAACTTCGAAGTGAAGTTCGATCAGTATTATATGAGTAAGCTTCATTCGAAGATATAACTACCCTCCCTCCCCTATACCCGGAAAGAAAGTTTTGCTTTAGAAAGTAAAGTCTCTAAAAATAATGAGCAATGGCGGCAAGCCGCGCGCCCCATCAAGACTAGGTGAAAAGTAGGGATAGACCTGTTTGAGTTAAAGTTTTTGCTACCTACTTTAAACATGCGATGAGTTGCCTAGTAGGTTAAAGGACTACCTGGTTTTTATATCTTCGAATGAAGCTTACTCATATAATACTGATCGAACTTCACTTTGAAGTTCGTTTGATCATGTATTATAATCTTAAAAACTAAACTAAATAAAAGTAATTTTGGCGACAACTACCTAAAATTACAAAAAAAAAGGGTAATGGTCATGACATTACATTACACAATCCTCGCGGGGTAGTTCGACCCCGACCTGCGTCGCGTGTCGCCCCTGCGCTGCGCTGCGGCGAGGGAATAAATAATACGACACCTTACCAACTAAAAAACCTACACCCATAACACAAGCTAAGTTGTATAAAATGACTGCTCTTTTATTCACGCTAAGATATTCTATCCGCGAAAAAAACAAGCTTTTACATGTAATTTGAAAATCGTCTCCAGTTTCGTGCTACACCTCTGCGTGACAGCCTCTGCTACGCGTGCGTGCTACGGTACGTACGAGCTACGCGTCTACGAGCGCAGAGTGCTCTCTACGCTGTCTACGTTGTTTGTGCCTCTGCCTCTACAATTATTCGTATTTATCAAGTTACCCTTAGGCCACACAAGAAGTATTTTCTAATATCTAATTTGATCAGTTCTTATGTAAATCAGTCTTGGATGAAACATATTAATACATATTAATACACAAATAGTTTAAAGTATAAAGTCGCATTTTTTGTACAATAAAGAGTTTACTACTACTACTATTATTAAACGCGTTATTATTTTACGCGTATACGTATAACGCGTCTGGCCAACTCTATTGTAGCACCTGCAATAGAGTCTTTAAGACCAAGTTCGGCCTGGCCAGACACATTCGAGCCCATAATAGGCGCAATCCATAATTGCTGAGCTCGCCGTCATCGAAACCGATGAGGAGGACTATATATTTTTTACTAGCCTATTATGGTGTCCCACTGCTGGGCAAAGGCCTCTCCCCTTGTCTTCCACAACTCCCGATATAGTGCCTCCTCCGGCCAGTTGTTGAAAAAGGTGTCTAGGTCGTCCCGCCATCTCCGTCTGGGCCTGCCGGGTCCGCGCCCCTCTTCTGGCATCCATTTGGTGGCTATGCTAGCCCATCTGTCTGGATGCATGCGGCAGACGTGACCGGCCCAGTCCCATTTGAGCCTAGCAGTCTTCTCACCGACGTCAGCAATGCGGGTTTTTGCGCGCAGCGTGGTGTTCCGGATACGATCGGTCCTCTTCACACCTAAAATGCTGCGCTCAATAGCCCGTTGGCATACCTTCAACTTGGACTTCTGACTCTCTGTGAGTGACCATGTTTGAGCACCGTAGGTTAGGACGGGCAGGATACACATGTCGACGAGTTTTCGCTTCAGTGACAGTGGAAGGCTACCCTTCATCAGCTCTTTCATAGACCAGTAGCTCTTCCAGGCGTTTTCGACACGGCGCTTGATTTCTTTGTCTTGCCTGTTGCTGAAAGAGACTAACTGGCCCAAGTAGATATACTCGTCAACATAGTGTATAGTCTGTCCGTCTACCGTAACCGTACGTTTCCTGCTGTTGGTCATCACTTGAGTTTTGGTTCGATTCATTTGAAGTCCAACTTGAAGGCCTGCATTGCTCAATCTCAGGATTTTCCTATTGTATTACATGGCTTCCTGCTCAAAAATTAATTGTCAGGATCCAGCACCATCGTTAAAAATATTTATTATAATTATGTTTAAAAGTTTGTACCGTGTTCCATGTACTATAATGTTACATAACATAGTACTTAATTAACGCCGCTGGGCTCTCTTTCTCATGATTTTTTAATGTATTTGTTTGCCGTAAGCGTAGGCAAGATTTAATTACTTACGCGGCTGCTCTTTGCCTTCAATAATCGATTGTTGCGAGACTAAACGGATATTAAAGTTGAGAATTGGGCGAGCGCCTACAACGGGCTACAACGCCTTTTTGAGTGATTATTGAGTACCTCTGCCATGACACCTGGGAAATGCTGTGCAGGCGGCGTTCGCCATACCCCACGCGTGCAATGTATGTACGGGAAATTAGCCCCACCTGGAACAAGTTAGTCTACCTGTGTCCTAATTTAATACGTTTAGTTACTTTAGTTAGAATACTAGAATTTCTTAAATAAAGAAAAGGATGAGTCACGTATGACCGGGCCGGGTCCGGGCCGGAGCTTCCGGCGCTACGTTTTCTATAGAAAGCATCACGTGATATGGGCATTCATTTCAACTTGTGGTCTAATGGACAATATTATAGGTTTTATACATTGTTTGTGATCTGAAAATTCCCTATTTCTGCTATTCCTTCCAATTACAGGGCTAAACTTAGTTAAGTAAACAATCCTGTTGTCCTGGAATGGTAGCTATCAATTGGCGGTGGGTGTCGGCGTTGAGTAATTGATGAATAAATCATCGCGATACGAGTATGAACGGCAGCGGCACCATTCGTCACGGACACAATGGAGTTCGCGCGGAGGTTGATGGTTACTATTCGCGAACTCTTTGTACGACTGTGAGCGCATTTGTAGCATATTTTAATCCTTAGTTTCGTAATACTCGTATACTATTTATTCTAATATTCTAAATATGGCCCTAGAAATTGCGCTGTCCATGAAATCGTGGAACAGATTAATACAAATACTTATCACGTCTGTTAATAATTATTTAAATTTTTTAAAATTATATAATTTCATCTGCCTGAACGTTTGTTACGATCTTTTTACTTATAGTATAGACACATTATTTATTTGGTATCTAGTATCTAGTTGAATTTATACAATATTTGTAGTAGATACCTCCTGGCATGTATAGCAATACTTGTGTTAGGAGGTACCGCTCCTTCCAAGCGGAGTGTTTCCCAACCTACACCTACGTTCTTTAGAAAACGTTAACAAATTGTTGAGTAAGTACAACTCTAACTAAGTTAGCCGGCTAGCAATTCGGCATCGGCATTCCAACTTTAATAATCTATTCTTGATTTAATATTCATTTAACACATTACTCACAGTTCATCTTGCTCGCACAACTATAGAAATACGAGCGAGATTCACCAATATAAAAGTTTTATTAATATAGTTTTTTTGTCAACATTTTCATTTTTGATACAAGCTTTTATCGCTGAATGCACTTTTCTTTCAACAAGCAACTAATACTCACCAAGACAATTCTCAAACCCAAACAAAATTAGGTTGCGTTGTTTTATCACATAGTTCCACCACCTCCTGTATCCATCGGCAAATCAGCTCGATTGTATCATAATATTGCATTGTCCCTAAACTATCGTATGTGTGCGAATTAGAGCTCAATCGAATAATGAGAAATGGTTCCTAATTTCATAAGGTAAATAAAAGCTTGTAATCAAGTAGACATTTTGAAAGTTATAATGTCGGAATGTCGCTGAGGCCGCGCAGCCGGCGCCGGGCGACGGCGACGGCACGTTAACTACTCGCGACATGACAATTTCCGTTCACGACACGCGGCGGTGTTCGGTCGCGCTTTTTGACGTTATTGATATTGCGAGATCTCAATGACATTAAAAAAATATTGCATTCTGTTACTCGTGGCTGGCAGCGAGAACGTCGTTACTATTAAACACAGTCTAGAACTGCCAACCACCAAGACGTTCATCAAGGTCGTATCAAAACCAGTTCAAAAAACATGTTAAGAGAGAGAGAGGTACCTACTTGCTGTCCCAGAGCCACCAAAGGTCAACGAATCTATTAACGCGTGATTTCCGCCATATAACGCCCGTTATCGCCCTCACAACATTCTAGATCTCAAATTCCAATAGCGAACTGAGAGCATGACCTAACTATCCCAGAATAAGAAATTTACTAATAAATACCTACATATTATGTTGGATATATTCAACAAACACCCACTATCAGGAATCGAAGCAGAAAAGATAGATCCGAATGTGATCGCCGTCTCTGTAATCCGGCTTTTCGGAAATATACGCGGACCGCTCCCACTCCGATCATACTCGTATTTATTGAGTACACAATTACTTGCCCGCCGATGTCCGCAACATTTCACACCAACACTGTGTCTCACACTCGCTGTGTGACGTTCCAATCGCAAGTCGCAACAGGCGAGTTGATAACTTGATAGCTCGGGCTACCGATGTTAAGTACATTTTGCTTTGCCGGTTGCATAATTAGAGAAGACCGGGGTCCACTAGTGGTATCACGAAAACGACTACCATTTAACTTACCCCTAGGTCTTATTGGGAACAGTCCGGTTTCTACAGGACTTTTTCCCGTAAAGCGCAATAGAGTCGGAACCGAGGAACTTGAAATCAACCTAGGTTCGAAACCACGAGCTTTGATTTATAAACCAGTTATATTACCATTACGTCACCAGCACTCAAACATATGGCTACCACAATGTACAGTTCTGTCACAAATTTGATTCACTCACTGCGAATCCACAATGAGAATACGTCAGCCTTTACTTTTCGCAACCGAGTGCATCGCTGCCTACAGGCCGAACCGTCAAGTATGACCTTCAAATACGTATACTTGTCACGCATCTCTGGCTCAAAGTGAACTGGGTGGTCGATGGTTATGACAAGACATTTGGTGAATGGATGGGCTATTGAAGAGCGGAAACCTTGACGGGTGCCGCGGGAGCTATTGTGTTATTTGTGAATTTGAGATTGCCACAACCCCATCAGTGCCGATTGTAAAATGTTCCACGCGACGATAACAACAGGATGCCTTGAGGGTGTACAATACAAATAGAATAGAATAGAATAGAACAGCAATAATTTATTCGTCAGCACACACAAATAGAAAATTATATACAAAACAGAGAAACATAAAAAAGAAAAAGTGCCACGAAATGGTCTCACCTCAGCATGTTTCTGGCGACTTCCACCAGAAATGTGTTTTCAATTTTTATTATACGCTATGAAACTTAATAGTGCTGGTGGCCTAGCGGTAAGAGCGTGCGACTTTCAATCCAGAGGTCGCGGGTCCAAATCCCGGCTCGTACCTATGAGTTTTTCGGAATTTATGTACGAAATGTCATTTGGTATTTTCCAGTTGCTTTTCGGTGAATGAAAACATCGTGAGGAAACCGGACTAATCCCAATAAGGCCTAGTTTTCCCTCTGGATTGGAAGTACAGATGGCAGTCGCTTTCGTAAAAACTAGTGGCGTAAAATGCCGGGATAACGCGAGGAAGGAGAAGCTATGCAACTTAATAGCCTTTATTAGAAGTAGCGTTCAGACATTACACTTTTGTTAATACTTTGTACAGAATAATTATTTATTTTGATTAAGTTAAGCGGTAATATTAATGCTCTCTATTTCAGTCCACGTAACTGTGTAATAAGTTCACAATTCACAACATACTTTATATTTTGACAACTTCACCAAAATATGCATGTGTTTAAATACATGTGTGTGTGCTCTAAAGATACTTCAACCTGTCCTCTAGTTAGCCGCTATTTGGCACAGGAACTTTTTTGAGTGTGGAAGCTAATTTCATTATCATTTGTTCCAGGTTGCATGCGGTGAGGGCGCGGCGGGCGGGGCAACTTCCAGCGGACCACCACCTTACTTCACAAGTAATAACTTTAGGCTAATAAATAACTCGTAAACACCCAATGGCCCCCACAATGGGGACATTTTGATAAAATCCAAAAAATTTATGGACATTGCAACAAAAAGATTCCATTCAATTATGGAACCAACGAAAAATTTACTGACAAATGCGACCAAAAAACAAAAGTATATTAGAAAACCGGCTTATAACGCTCTGCGTAACTAGATAATAAGGTGACCTGCGAGTGTTCGGCGCTGTCCCACCCTGTACATGCCATTGAAATTCTTACATACTTACTTGAATAACAATTCTGGATACTGGTAAAAGCAGGAAACTATCAAACACTGGGACATTATAATAACATTACGCTTTAGAGTGTTGTTTGGGATGCCGCGTTACTGCTGCTCGTCAACTATGTTTGCGGAGGAGCACCCTGATAGTATCGATGCCATACTTACTAAGAAATAGTACGCGTTACTGCTGAATCGTCTTCGCAACAGCTCAAACACTATTATAAACACGGCGGCGCGCGCCACCTGTTGCCACACCTTGACGCCTTCAAATCGATTCCCGTCAAATCTGTAAAAAATAAAGCATAATAAGTAAGATAACAGTCAATGAAACAAAACGACCTTTCAAAATTGCGGGTCCGAGCTCTCTTAGCCGCGATAAAAGCCTTCCCGCTAATGCTAATATTGGTCGAGCGGTCACGCAAAGGATTCAATCTAATTGTGGAAGCGTCGAATGTTCCAGGGATTATCGCTGATTATCCCGCCTCTGCCCTGTCGCCCCGTCTCTTTTTCGTCGGGACGACGAATTTAAAGTGCCCAGAGGAAATATCTGCTTTCGGCATTCCGTTCACTCCTAACATTTCAGAGAACCCATCATTCTAATTTTTTGGCTGTTTAAATAAAATAACGATTAAATTTGAGGTAGAGATTTCGACACAATGTCTCTGTTAAACAAAACTTTCACCAGAACTCTCACTACTTTTATTCTTGTCAAACATAAATATCCTTAACTTTATCACCTTTCTATGAAAGAGCGAATACATTCTAACACAAGTGTCAAAATTAGACACCTTGGAAAAACCTGTTAAAAAATAAACGAATTTTAAAGAAGCAGGAACGAGACGATAAAAAAATTTAATCTAGAGGAAGTAATTTTTCCAATGATGACCATTATTGGCTTAAAACGTTACAATAATTTTCGTTTAATGGAAATATTTACTGCTATTTTCGGGAACGCGTATAAATATTTAACAATTATATAGGTAAATATTGAAAAATTGTGCACCAGAAGAACGCTGTACCTAAGTCACAGGGCGGACACGCTATACATCAAAAATCTTTTGCGTTCCGATGTGTGAAAGGCCCGTCTGTACACGCGTCATGCGTCATAGTGTAAGTTGCTTAAAAATAGTACTGAGCGGCCGGCAAACGGCCGTCAATCTGCTGTCGCGGGGCGAGGTAATTCGATTTGGGGCGGGGCGGTGCGTGGCCGTTCCGTATGATATAATACTATTACTTACTCTGTGCCTAAGTTAAGCCCGCGTGAGCAATATTAGGAATATTGATCCCGCGAGTTACGGCACGGCAGCGGCACAGGAAACATGTTCAGGTGCTCGTGGCTCTTACTTTGCGGAATTAAGAAACTCCTACAACTCATCTAAACCGCACTCTGCATAATGGATTCATGAGTAACCGCGGAGAGCATAAACCGCCTCATTTTAATTTAACGCCTGATGTGCTTTAACGAGGATGTGCTTATGCCATTTTCGGTTACCTACCGGGTTTCAGAGTTACAGGCTTGCGGACAGATTTTCGTTAACGTCTTCAGTCCACCTATAAACTATAACTATAAACGAGGGCATGGATGTCGTGCAAGCTTGTACGTGACTTAAGTACTTCCGATAGTCGAGTGAGCAAGGTTACGTTGAGAACGGTGTTTGTTAGTGTGCACTCGCCACAGTGCGTTTACAGTGCCATGAATAACTGATTGATGACGTCCTCATTAACTCGTTATTTTAATGAAATGGGACAACTTAATGCGTATTATATACATTAATTTGTCATGTCGAAGGAGTATTTATGTTCTTGGTAGCAGGAAACAGGAAACTAGCTATCATCATCTCTACTAGCTGCGCGGATTTTTCGAACTACCCGCAGTAAGTAGGTATAGATTATTCGTTTTAGGTCGTAACGCACTAGAGTTGTCACTCGGTTGCCACGCGACACTCACTATACTACGACGGGTGTAAATCTTAAAAGTTCAAGTCAAAATGAGGCAAATCTCCAAATTTCAAAGTCGATTAATCTTTCCCATTCTGTGCACCCATTACTCATTCCGTTGTGAATTAATTTACGATTACGCTGCTATATTTGGACAATTGAAAGTCATCTGACCGGCGGATTCTGTTTGCAACATCATCAGTGGAATTAAATTAACAATGCCGTTATTCTTCGCCCTCACTTTCCGGCAAATAAAAGGAGATCCTTCTCAATTAATTGTCATTTACGCTGACTAATCCTGTTTAATTCGTTTTGGTTCATGATTACCTTCTCTCTTCTGTACCGGTAGAAGCTATAGCTACGAGTATCCAGTTATATATTGTGTGTACGAAATTATAAATAGAAGTTTTGTTACCTCTTTTTTTTATATATAGGTTCGTAAATTCACAAGGCTCCTTCCATTTCCGGCATAATTTAGCTAGCTTAAGCCGCCAAATAGCAAGTAAATTATTGTACATACTTTACAACCTTTAATATTTGTTCTTGATACAACCTCCAGTATTTTGATAAACTTCTTGGCCCTATACATAATAAACCTATCTATAAGTCCACCGTTTACGGATGCAGTTGGTGAGAACTTATTGTGGTCAACTAAGCACTGGTGGAAGGATGAGCTATATAATCTGAAGCTGACACGCAAGTAAAGCTGACACAATGTAGAGCGTATTGTCAGACGTTTTACACGTGCGGTCTGAGGGCAAGTTTTACACAAAGGGCCTACAATACATTGCGTGTCCAGTATAATAATAGCCTTAGGATGCTGTTAAGGCTGCCGAGGTACTGTAGTGCGTCAGGCATGTTTTATGTTAAAAATGTATTATGTTAAAAATGTAATCCATAAATTAAATTTTCGAGTATGTATATTAAAGGTAGTCAAATATTGGTGCGTTCAATTACGCTGATTAATGCTTACACATCCTTAACTATTGAGATCGAGGAAGGAAAAACGGATCAATCTCTTGTTGAGAGAAAAAAGAGTAAGGTTAATTATTAATTTCATTGAAATTTCAGATAGTGCCACGATGAGCCGCTAGTCGAAGGGAAGCGTCGGCTCGGCACGCCGCGCGCGACACTCGGCACTCGGCGTGACGCACGGCCACCATGAACGACCCGGAGCGCGAGGAGCGCGACAACGCCACCTGCGGCCAGCTGCTCAACAACACCGTGCCGCCGCCCGGTTAGCTCATAACCCAACAACATACCACTAACTTACTGCTGTGGCGCCACAACCCATAGCGGTTCCAGGCCTCCCACACCACAGACCGCGAGGCTAGCAGGCTGTCAAACGCCATTTCTGAAAAAGACCTAAGCGAACTCGGTGCAATGAAAACCGATCTAACGAACCGGTTCAGTTAATGCTTCATCAGACCAGACTAGATCCAAGTTTACCGGAAAAAAAACATCAATAGGTATCGTTGAAATAGCGCCATGGCTAGACCTAGACCTGAAACCAGTTTTCCATTTCTATACCTTGATCTATTGGTGGCGCCGCATATATCTCGTTTGCTCGACATATAAATACGAAACTAAGACCATGGTATAGTATCTCTGAAGAGGAGTAATGTAATGCTGATAATAATGCCATCTCTGGGTTATGCTGGACATATATTCCTCAGCCGTGGTGCCCTGCTGAGCTAAAAAGCGGTATCTCAATAGAAGATTGCATGCAAATAAGTACCTTAAATTTGAATCATAACGTTCCATTTCCAGTTCATTCGTTTTTGAGATACCGCCTTTAGCATAAGGAGGGCTGAGTGTGGCTAGATATCATTCTTGTGTGTAGATAGTAGAAAACAAAATATACCAAAACAAATATTTAAGCAGGTAACTTAATCGTATTTAATTAAATCTAGAAGAATATATTTTAACAAAAATGTTTTGATAGTGTTACTAACCTTACGTTGCAAATGAACTAGGAAACAAAATAAATTTGAAACGTAAAAGTAGTTTTTTTAATATGTAGTGCAAACACCGTACAATGACAGACTGACGTATTTAGACGAATAAAAAAACCAAATGACGTTTGGTTTGACGGGAAATTTTGAAATTATTTCTAAGTTGTTTTTTAATATAAATTCCGTTTAAACATATTTTTGGTCAGATTTATGTTAAGATATTAACAAACAGCGTTTCTTTATATCACAACCAACCTTGTAAGTTGTGTTGAGTTGTGCTCTTACTCATTCAACCAAACCAACGCAGGCAAGATGAAAAGCAATGCCGGCCGGGCCGCGCCGAATCTGTGTACCTTCTTGTATGTACATCGGTATAAGGGCAAGGTAAGTAAATTTTCGAGTTTATAATATATATACACCTCCTGAACATTTATTTATTATTTCATCTATCAAAAGCTTTGATAGAGGCTTCGGGTAAAGCATATTTATGAAATGTTGGCGATGGAACATGGAACATTGTAACATTTCAAATAACAGCCGTTGAACTAGCACCATTCTTAGTGCCCGTAAGGCCCGTCATACACGTTGCTCTGATTATCATAATTAAGATACTATTTTCCGTGCCTAGGTCTTAATCTGATAAATCAACTACAACCTGCCAAAATTAGAAAGACATACCTACATCTAATGATAAAATCCAACCACAATACGTTACCTTTGTCGACATTTTACATGAATAATATCCCGATTCACTGATTTCTTGTTACCTAACATTAAATGTGACAATAGCACACCCTTAAAATGCATGCTCAACACTTGTCCTGTTTCGCTGTAAAATAACCTTTTTATACTTTTGACAACATCTTAACTGTTAATATATTTTCAGGTATTAAAAAGCTTTCAGAATAAAGTTGCGACACGGCAGGTATCGTGCTTTTCTTCGATAAGTTTTTCGATGTTGTCAATGGCAATTTCAGTGAACCTAAAAAAGGAAAATCTACCTATGCGCTGTAACACCCAGATCACCGCACCACAAATTGTGGATAAAAAGCTTGAATGTTCTCAAAACTATGAAATATGCGACAAAAATGGATCTAAATTAAATCAAAAAAAGTTGGATCAAACTATTGAAGCTTTCCAAGTTATTTTGGGATCAAGAAGAAGAAATGAAATAGGTTGCCTCTAATTATTGTTTAAAACATAGTCAGGAAATAAATTGTTACATACTTGCTGCTTAGATATTTTCACGGAAGTGCGCTTAAAGCGTCGCTGTATTTGCATGTGTCTTAGTTACTTGGAATGGAACGTATGTAAATAAGTAGGTACTTATAAATAATATATTGTACTTGATTCAACATAAGTTTTCATTTATTTATTCTGAAAAACTGATTTATGTAGTTTTCTAAGCAAATGGAAATTGGTACGACAAAGATTACTACATAAATCAGTTTCCAATATTAAAATTGTTACATGTAGGTAAAGAACCCATAAGTACGTGTGTGTGTGTGTGTGTGTGTGTGTGTACATGTGTGCGTGTTTACTGCATATACAGTCTCATTAGTTGAGAGCAGGACCGCTAGGGGCAGCACTAGTAGAGACGTGAACGTGAAATGTCCGAGAGTTTCTTATCTATTACAGTAATAACATATACTAATCTATGACTAAGACCACGCAACTTACAATTTTCTGCCAGAGCAGCCTTCTTTCTTTTGGCTGATATAAGCACGCAAATTAATCACTCTTGTTTTAATATAACTGCTAATCAGTTTGTAATGCTACAGGGCTGTACTGCCCGGGCACGTTCGACACGTGGGCGTGCTGGCCGCCGACGCGCGCGGGCGCGGTGGCGCGCGTGCCGTGCCCCGGCTTCGTGCCCGGCTTCAGCACCGACCGTGAGTTGCTTGCAGTACTCCATGCATCAAACACTACACGCACTTCGATTGTCAGAATACACCTACTAAGAGATGATGACCCACGGTCCAGACCCAGACAACATAACGTTAACTAAAGGGCTTCTGGTAGTCCCTATTTCCCTCTTTAATTTTTTGTACTTAAATATATCATATTATCAGACGCTGATCATGAGCGGGTTCTGTTCTATAAAATTCATCTGGGATATATTTTTCTTAGGTGTAAAAGTACACAGAAGTAAGGCGTCTTAGTTTTAGATACATGAATACATTCAGTTTGGGTTACCCTCATCTGGCATAATACTGTTTGTCAGAAATACGCTTCGCATAACATGTATCGCAGAAACATTTTTAGTCGAATGATAATTTTGCATAAGAATGATGATGATGATGATGAGATTAAGATGAGAATTTTGAATGATTACTTGGCATTACTATTACCATGTATACAATGTATTTTGCAGCATATTATTTAGCAGAAGATTACTTTTACCGACTTTTGTTTGGTACTGCCGATTGGTGTTGCAGATTTTATGTACCATAATCATCCTGCAGCATACACCTATTATAGCATAATCTGCCCCCGCCAACACGAGCAAAGCGAAGCGCACTGCCTACCTTTTCTCGAAGGACTTCGTCGATTTTTGAACCCTCATAACTTGGGTTTGGATTATACTATACCAGATTTATAGGAACGTGGCTGGGTGTGTAAAAAGTACCGTTGACGGGTTAACTATATTTATTACATATTAACTAAGTGCTAACAGTTGAGCGATCGTGATTCTACATCCTTAATCTAAGGTATTTCAGTTTATCCTTAATTTACGGCTGTACAAACATAATCTGACTTGGATCAGCTCGTGAGCTAACGAATATCAAACTATCGTCACGCGCTGATAATAGGTGTTTTGCTGACCGCAAATTAAATGATACGATGCGAAAGGTAATTCTACCAAACGACATTTCTGCCAAGTAACATTATTCAATACAAAAATATGTCAAAAAACTTTCTGCAACACATCGCTAAGTGCTGCAGAAATGCTATGTGCTGGTCGTGTACAACTGAGACATTAAGCTTGCCAAGAAAAATTGCACACTGATGAACCGCAGCATACTTGACCAAACCTTGTTTCTGTTCCAGTGTTGGCGCACAAGCAGTGCACGAGCAACGGCACGTGGTGGCTGCACCCCAACACCGGCAAGCCATGGTCCAACTACACCACCTGCATCAAGCCCGAGGATGTTCGTTACTCGTAACTCTCGTATCGCTGTCATCTCTCTCGCTCGCTCGCCCACTCATGTGTTTCTGCGCAGGACATGAGCGACATCATCGCGGTCTACGAGGCCGGGTACTCCGTCTCGCTCGTCGCGCTGCTCCTCTCACTCGCCATCCTCGCCTACTTCAGGTAATCAAGAGGGATTTCCTTAAAAATGTTGTATCTATATTGTGCTTTTTAGGGTTCCGTATCCAAAGGGTAAAAACGGGACCCTATTACTAAGACACCGCTGTCCGTCTGTCTGTCTGTCTGTCTGTCCGTCTGTCAGTCACCAGGCTGTATCTCATGAACCGTGATAGATAGACAGTTGAAATTTTCACAGATGATGTATTTTTGTTGCCGCTATAACAACAAATACTAAAAATGTTACTTTGTTACTTTGATACTAAAAATGTAACAAAGTTATATTTTGGATTTTCAAGTATTTACCTATTACGTACTCTTATTCTAATTATTTATTGTGTTGACAATCCTTATTGGAGCTATAATTTTATTTCATTAGTATTGTTATTATTTTAATTTTTATTTTGATCATGATAGAAATTCTTATATTTTTAACATCAATGCAAACTTATTATGTAATTGTCTTTCATGAAATATTTAAATCATCTAATCTAAAACGATCTCTACAAAAGATCTGATCACTTTTTGACAGTGCGAGCTGCGAGCCTTACCTTATGGTTTCCTCTTAGCAACATTTTACATGAAATTATTTTGGTGGGATATCTATGTCTCTAATTAGTATGTAGCTTCAGCTTCTTATGGTACATAATTAAAAAAATACGCGAATTTAACGTTTTCATCAAAACTTGTTTTTGCTCTATTTCGTTTGTTTTATAAATATAATATAAACTAATTATAGACCTAGATTTACCTCATGTCATTGCAAGTGCAAAGTTTCATTACAATCCAACTCGTAGTTTTATAATGAGAACGAAACTCCGTTTGTATGGAAAGGTGAAATTCGGCCGAGCTTGACTGGGGAATTGGGACTCCTAACTGATTTGCATAATCGTTTATGATATCCTTGCCATGGATAATAATATCGTATCTCAATTTTATTTGCGGTTGTTTGCAGGAGCCTACGGTGCGCGCGCATAACGGTCCACATGAACCTGTTCGCGTCGTTCGCGCTCAACAACGTGCTGTGGCTGCTGTGGTACGAGCTGGTGGTGGGCGCGCCCGCCACGCTGGCCGCGTCACCGGCCTGGTGTCGCGCGCTGAACGCCGCGCTGCAGTACGCGCTGCTGACCAACTACACGTGGATGCTGTGCGAAGGGCTCTACTTGCACACAGTGCTGGTCGCGGCTTTCGTGTCCGAACGCCGCCTGCTGCGCGCGCTGCTAGCGCTCGGCTGGTTGCTGCCGCTGCCCTCCGCTATCATCTACGCAGTGCGCCGCGCCGCCGCCGACGACCCTATGTGCTGGTCGGACGACGGCGCACCGCCGCTCGAGCTGGCCGTGCTCGTTTGCGTGGCCGTGCTCCTCAACCTCGGCTTTCTGTGCAACATCGTGCGCGTGCTGTGCACAAAGCTGCGCGCGGGCGGCGGCGCGGGCGGCGCGGCAGCGGGCGCGGCACAGCCCACGGCCACGGCACTCCACGCACTGCGCGCCACGTGCCTGCTGGCGCCGCTGCTGGGCCTACAGTACCTACTGATGCCGTACAAGCCTGATCCGAGCGCCAGCTGGTGGCGCCTGTACGAGTACGTGTCCGCGCTGAGCTCCTCGCTGCAGGGGCTGTGCGTGGCCGTGCTGTACTGCTTCTGCAACGGCGAGGTGTTGGCGCAGCTGCGGCGGCGCTGGCGCGTCCTGACGTTCCGCCCGCGCGCCAACTCCACCACCAACACCACAGTCAGCGTGAGTACCCCGAAGCGCGCGCATCTACTCCGCGCCGCCCGCCCCGAGGCTGACCGTGTGCGTGTGTTGCAGTTCGTGCGGTCGACGGCGCCGGGCGCTGGCGAGGACAAGGTGTGACTGGCGGCGCGCGGCGCGCGGGGCGCTCCCGACGCCGCCGCGGACGCCGACGCCGACGCCGACGCCGAGCGCCGTCGTGCCGACTCGCGCCACATCCGCTTCGAGTGCGTGGACAGCGACGACGACGCGCCGCCGCACACGCGCCTGCTGTAGGCGTCCGCCTCCGCTCCCGCCCCCGTGCCCTCTTCTCTGCATGACATTGAGTGCTCTGTGTGGTGTGATGACTGATCCTAACTATTTTCTTGCATGTTGTGTAGTGACCTAATCTAAACCGAGTTGCGGGGACTGTTACATGTTGTATAGAATTAATGAGGTTAAACGATTACGATACAACGCAACTAGTAAGGTCGTCGCGTCGATGTCGTGGTAGTGTACATAAGGTTGTAAATAGCAAAGGGAAAAGGAAACGCTAAAGGCCCGCGACTCGCGTCCGGGTCGGTGTACAGTCACTAACGTACGTGTATAGGCGTACATCTTTTGTAAGTTTAATATTATAAATATGATTATATATACAGTGTTACGCGATTCGTTGTTTCACTTTCCTGTCATCTTCCAAGCATTTAGGTACTCTTCTAGAACTTGCGATAATATCGAGCGAGACCTCAAATATGTTTAACTAAGACGCTTTAATACCAACAATTCTACAAAGTGTATTGTGTATCTTTACAAAACTCGACGCATAACAACCACAAGTAAAATTCGAAACTTATTAAAATATTGACCGCATTCTTGCGTAATAAAATCTAAGTTCAACTGATTTCCAGTGTCACTTCCGGTTGATATGCGTATTAGGGCAGCTAGAAATATCCAGGGGCATAGACCTCTGGGTATATTATTGCACGTGACTGAAAGGTGACCCTCTACATGTATATCCTACACCGACGGTAGATAGAATGTCTAGTAGGAATAGGTATATAATTGTATTGAGCTAAATACCTCACAAAGCTAGTTCCTGTTCGCCTGGGCTATCACGCTCTAGTTGAGGCAACCTGAGCTGGTGCCGCGTGTCGCGTGCCCCTGCCGTGGCCCCGTGGCGCGGCTCGCGTGACACGACGGCACATGTGAGGGCAACAATTCACTACAGCGGGCGCAGCTTGGTTCCATTTTTATCGCCTGTCACTATGCCCGTCACTTTCGCATTTATATACTTGTTAGAGCGTGACAGGCATGGTGACAAGAGCTAAACATGCTACCGTGCTACCGCCGCAGAACTAGTTACTTCATCATTTTCAATCTTAGTTAATAAATATAAAAAAAATATAAATCTTAGTTTACAATTGCTAACTCGATATTGTTAAATCTTGGGAATTCAGTTGTCGTATTGTCCGAGACAAATTCTGAGATAAAGAGTAAAATGCAGTGTGTGAAGTGTTAAAAAAATCCGTCGCTTGAATTGCTAGTGTTCTTAGCTATGTATTCCATAAACATTGCAGATTTTTTAACAGTTCATTGTTTGAGAAAAATACTCAGGTATTTATCTAGGTTAGAATGTACTACAAGGGGTGGACAACAGATATGCCATGGTATGGTAGTCATCGGGAGAAAGTAATTTTATAGTGCTAAGTGCGAAACCTTAAGCTTCCTTAAGGTTATTAAGGTTATATTCATGCAAAGGCTATACCAATGCTGGCTTTCTTTATCGCTTTACCCTAGTTCAGAAAACGCACCGGCAGAGTTGACCGGCTGCGGTTATTTGCGGCCTATCAGCCGATCATTGGCAGCGCATCGATGTGCCGCTAATTTAGACCACTTGGATTCACGCTCTCCGTTTGATTTATTAATAGGTGTAGTAGTGTAGGCATAGGTGCCTAGTGCGCCTTGTACGGAACTCATCCGCGTTCTAGCTAAAAATATAGTGCTTAAGGTAATAATAGCGCACATTCAAGCTATGTCTTGGGAAAGCACCATGTTTAGCGACAAAGCTAGAGCTGCCAATTGTGTGGCTGTGTGAGAGCGGTGTAGCGAAAGAAAGTGCAAAATGTGTCGATGCGAATCAAAATTACCTAATTCCTCATGATTCTGACCACATTGACATTTAGTCTTCACATGACGCGTATTTATTCGGTTATCATTAGCATCGATTTATGTAAGATTGAATAGCTTCTACACAAGTTAAAGCAAGAGGGCATTCTGAAGGCTGTTAATCAATTAGGCAGTCAGTAACAAAAGTTATATTAAACAACGTAAACTTAAATTAACCCACTTACACGATAACGCAAGAGCGTGCAGACTCGACAGCGAATACAAAATAAATACATTGACGCCGAAGCGAGTATAAAGTTTAAGTAAAAGCGAAGTTGACGGCGGGGAAGGCGTTGAGTAAAGGCGGCGTCTAGAAGCACTTGCGGTGCACGATGCCGGGGCCCGACTCGTCGTACTCCTGCTTCGAGATCCACATCGCCTGGAACGTAGACAGCGACGCCAGGATGGACCCGCCGATCCATACTGAGTACTTTCTCTCGGGGGGAGCGATGATCTTGATCTTGATGGTTGAAGGAGCCAGCGCGGTGATCTCCTTCTGCATCCTGTCAGCGATACCGGGGTACATGGTGGTGCCACCGGAGAGTACGGTGTTGGCGTACAGGTCCTTACGGATGTCGACATCGCACTTCATGATAGAGCTGTATACGGTCTCGTGAACGCCACATGACTCCATGCCCAAGAAGGAAGGCTGGAACAGTGCCTCGGGGCAGCGGAACCTCTCGTTACCGATGGTGATGACCTGACCGTCGGGAAGCTCGTAGGACTTCTCCAGCGACGTCGACGCCGCCGCCGTTTGCATTTCCTGTTCGAAGTCTAACGCCACATAACAGAGCTTCTCCTTGATGTCGCGCACGATTTCTCGCTCGGCCGTGGTGGTGAAAGAGTAGCCGCGCTCCGTGAGGATCTTCATGAGGTAGTCGGTCAAGTCGCGACCGGCCAAGTCCAGGCGGAGGATGGCGTGGGGAAGGGCGAAACCTTCGTAGATGGGGACGGTGTGAGACACACCATCTCCGGAGTCCAGTACGATACCGGTGGTACGACCGGAGGCGTACAGGGAGAGCACGGCCTGGATGGCGACGTACATCGCGGGGCAGTTGAAGGTCTCGAACATGATCTGAGTCATCTTCTCCCTGTTGGCCTTGGGGTTTAACGGGGCCTCTGTCAGCAGGATAGGGTGCTCCTCGGGCGCCACACGCAATTCATTGTAGAAGGTGTGGTGCCAGATCTTCTCCATATCGTCCCAGTTGGTGATGATGCCGTGCTCGATGGGGTACTTGAGAGTGAGGATACCTCTCTTGCTCTGGGCCTCGTCACCCACGTAGGAGTCCTTCTGCCCCATGCCCACCATGACGCCCTGGTGGCGCGGGCGGCCCACGATGGAGGGGAACACGGCGCGGGGCGCATCGTCACCGGCGAAACCGGCCTTGCACATGCCGGACCCGTTGTCCACTACGAGGGCGCCCGCATCATCGTCGCACATGTTGACTGTCGCTCACGAACTCGCTTTTACTGGACAATGTACCGCGCTCTGCGTCCTGAAACAAATAAACACTCTTCTTATTTCTGCTGCCGTTTCTTCACGCTCTCTTCATGCAAAAGTTTTGTCCTACTAATTCACTTGGACCAATCCTTTTGAGGTATTGTCTCCGGATTAAAGAAGTCTCGCATCATAAGCCTTACACATAATTAATATGATGTTAAGAGTCCCTAGTCCCCAGAAGTTTTTTTTATTTTAGTTTTCGATTTTGAAAAACTGCCATCCAAAATTAGACCAGCTAATAGAACGCTCGCAGACACTTGTTTAGTTAAACACAGTTGAATAAAGCGATACGTTTTTAAAGAAAAATCCAGTGAAAAGGCACGTCACAAATATAACAGGCAGGAACTTCACTTAGGCACTTTACAGTAATTGCAATTGGTGTTTAATTGCATCATAAGATTAATCACTACTGGTAATTCATCACAAGTTACAATAAGGAAGGAGGTGACACTCACGGTGAGGGTGTCGGTCGGCGCGGCGGCAGTAGGCGGCGGCGGGTGGCGCGCCGCTATATACCTGCGCCAGCGCGGCCGCCCCCCCCGCCCCCCCCCCCGCGCTCGCCGCACCCGCGGGCTCCGCGCGCCCTACAAGGCGCTGCCGCCGTGGCCGCCGCGCGCGCCAATTGCCATTTACATCCCGCGCTGCACCCATTGTTTATTTCGGGTGCATTGTCGACCGCACTTGCGCTGATAGTAAGCTCATTTAGATAACGTCGCCGGGGACACGCGGAAATGAAGCGGCGGGCGCTATCTACAGACGGCTGATGGTTACTGATTTGCATGAAGGTACATACATACATATAGTCGTATGTTTTAAAATTTAACAACGTGTATGTAATTTAAAATCATGAGTAAGTATTAAGCTAAGGTCATGTCGAAGCAAGGTTATTTGACCGAGCGAAAACGAAGGTTTCTCTTTCAGCTTGGGCAAAAATGCTATCATAATATGTCCGGCTGTTCTCCTCGGCAGATCGCATTTCTCATTTAATTCTCGTGAAATTTTGTGAGCAGAATGCAGATTCGATACTTTCGATAGTTACATAGAATTACTGTTTGTCATAACGTTTTTTGGATAATGTTCAAAATGGCGGAAATTGGCACAAATAACTTTAGGGTATGTGTCACGTAAGACCGTTATTATGACTTCGCTGGAATTAGAACTCACTGAAGAAAGTATTTTATTTTTTATTTTATTTTTTGTCTTATCAAGAGGTCCACAACTCAGGGCCACATAGATATTTATCAGTTCGTTACAAAAAAAACAAAAAAGAAAATGCTTTGTGAAAATAAACAGTACCGTCAACCGGGGTGAATGGGGATGGCTGGGGTGAATAGGGACAAAACTTAAAATAAATTAATTTTGAACAAGCAGAAATGTCTGCGAACGATACTATTAAGCTCAGAATAAATTTAAAAGTGGAAAAAATTAATGCCTTGGGTGAATCTTTAATCCAGAGGCCGTGAGTTCAAGTCTCACTCAAGGCAGTAATTTTTTCCCCTTTAAAATTTATTCTAAGCTTAAAAACTTAAAATGTGATATACCTGACAATTTCTTAAAAAATGCCTACACAAATTGTATTATTTTATTAAAAATATTAATAGATTTTGTATGATACCTTTTGTGTTGGTATTTTTAAGAAATTGTCAGGTACATCACATTTTATATTTTGTCCCTATTCACCCCAGCCTCTCCCCTCTCTCTCCCCTCCTGTAGGTATATCCTAATAAAATGAAGAACATCGAGTTAGGTGAATTCCAAAGGGGTAATCCATTAATTACATCACACGTTTAGGGGGGGAGGGGGTCGAGAAAATGTGACATGTTGTGACAAAGGGGAGGGGGAGTCACAAACTTTGTGACGTCACTATAACTTATTTAAATTACAACAACTAACTAAATAAAAATTATTAACTAATTATTTAAATTTAACTTATTTAATTATTCGCTGTACAGTTAAATAACAAGTAAGTTCGATTACTTAATTCGATTTGCCAATTTCATTGAAAAAATGTGACGTTATTAAACGTCCTTTAAATTGATACTAATATTAATTAGGTAGTTCGATTAAGCTAAGAGCTAGACTCAAATTATTCCAATTTGTGCAAAAGGTGGGATTTTTTCGATAGCCAATGTATGAGAATTGTAAGGGGAAAATTCAAAGGGCTGGTCCACTTTTCAGCCAGGCAACATCGGGTTTCTAGGAGCCTAGGAACCCCACTATAAGGATCAGAAGTCAAACTGCGGTGCGCTATTTTTGCAAACGAACATCTCCTTGGAGCCTGCTCTATTGGTTTATATGTGAAAAAATCTTAAATGTTGGCAGGCCTCGACAGTGCGTTTCTCCAGAAACTTCCTGCCTGGCATGCACAGCTAAACTGTGGAATGGATGTGTGTGTCGCCTGCGGTATTTCCGTATCGATACGACCTTCAAACCTTTGAAAGCGCACTCCCATTTTAAATGCCAGCAACGCACTAACAACCCCTCTGGTGTTTCGGGTGTCCATGGGCGACGGTAATCGCTTACCATCAGGCGATTCGTCTGCTCGTTTGCCATAAAAAAAGCTGGTTCAAAATATATTTATAAATAAAAGCACTGATTTGCCTTTGCTATTCCGAATAATTTATGAGAATGCGTATCCATAATGCCAAAGGGCACTAAATATAAGACCACCAAAAATACTTTGGTAAGTACCCTAAATAAAGAAGTCTCACCAAAAAAAAAACTAATCACCAAAAAATAAGGTCTAAAATTACAAAAGTACCACCTGTTTAAATCACGACTGCATTTCAAATTGTATTCAAACACCAAAAATCATGAATGATCACCAAATATAATTAATGACACCAAATCTTGAAGAGCAAATTAATGCGACATTTTTACCTAACCTAAACCTACTTTTCTAAAAACAGTTCTTTTCGGTGGAGGGTTGCAGTTCTAACCTAACCTAAACCTACTTTTCTAAAAACAGTTCTTTTCGGTGGAGGGTTGCAGTTCTAACCTAACCTAAACCTACTTTTCTAAAAACAGTTCTTTTCGGTGGAGGGTTGCAGTTCTAACCTAACCTAAACCTACTTTTTTTAAAACAGTTCTTTTCGGTGGAGGGTTGCAGTTCTAACCTAACCTAAACCTACTTTTCTAAAAACAGTTCTTTTCGGTGGAGGGTTGCAGTTCTAACCTAACCTAAACCTACTTTTCTATCAGTAGTTCCTTTCTGTGCTGGGTTGCAGTCCTAAGTATTATTCATACTGATCGGTCAAAGTGATTAATTCATCTGTTTTATTACATTGTCCATGGTAGGGTGGTCATTATTCATAGTGACCGGACTTATCAAGCGTAACATATACACATGCAATGTAATGTCCAATGTAAAGGAAACCTTAATGAAAAAAAACTTTTTCGTAGAGTTGGACCAAGATAAGTCTGCAACCATTTTGAAAGCACACGCAGTGCAAGTGTTATTTTAAACGTCAAACTTCTATGAAATATTGAGGTATAAATCTCTGATTTTGCGTGGTCGGACAGTCGGACAGGCATTGGCTAGTTTTATTTAGTTCCTTGTCATACTAATACAGAAAAGTAAAATTGCCTACAGACAAGTTTAGTCTGTAAGAACAATCGTTTAAGAACAATCACTCAGACATAAACGTCAGGCGCTTACCTACTAATAATACAACTCCTCGCTGTTGAACTGCATACGGTGCCAACTACGGGACTCCTCAGACCCCTAAAGAGATTCTATAAACAGGAATGTGAAAAAAAAAAACATCTTGTACTAAAAGCTCAACACAATCTGCTTCCTCGATTATGAGCTAATAGTTTTCTGATTTTCTTTCAGTCGCTCACTTGTTTCAATTTTTTTGAGTTAGAACTCAATTACAGAAAAACTTACACGAAACTTAATTTTATTAATTTATTACTCGACTTTATAGCTGACAGGCTCGACAGTCAGCTTATCGTGCACTGGACCAGGGTGCACTCATTGGTAGCTGCGTACACATGAGTATGTAGCAGCTGATGAGTGTACCCTGGCTCCTGCCAAAATAGAAATACACTAATAATAATAATTTAAGTTTAGTTGCTTAAGATAGTATTAAGTACTAACATGTATGGACCATTATGAAGTCTGAAATAAACGAATTTTTTTTTATTACCGACTCACACTTAGCCGGTTTATAGGATTAGGTAGGTTTTCATTTCAGATTGAATAAAATTATAAACGTAACCTGTTGTTTAATTATGGTACCCAATCCTCAATCCATAGGTTACTACTATACTAGACTCAGTGATATTAACGACCTGATTCTAACTTTAATATATGTCAAAAATTTGAATTAGATACGATATGGATCGGATCTAGATCTATAGGTAATTTTTGACGTATATTAAAATTAGAATCAGGGCCGTGTTGCATTATAAACTACGACTAATAATACAAGCGGAACTCCTTTTGTAATGAGTGGAATTAGAAAAGGAGTTCCGCTTGTAGTATTAGTTGTAGTTTATTTATGCAACACAGCCGGTCCCAGGCTGTAGCTTTCCTGTTGTATATGACACTGCTAATTTAGGCTCGGTGGTTGATGATTTATTCCACCAATGCCGATGAAGCACGGGTTTTTCATTTCTTGACTCTATATCAATGCTATCGTCTTGCGTCGTATGCGGCTTCCAATTATGTGGGACTGCTTGTTTTGGGCTAATGGGACCCCAAGTGTACCCACTAAACAACCCCTCCGTCTGCCGCCATTGTGCTGTAGCGGTGGGCTGTAGGAACGCTCGCGCTTTACTTATACACCACCACCAGCACCAGTCCGTGTTTGTAGTTAAGCAGCCTACCATAAGTTAAGCAATGCTGTCCATCAGGCAGCAGCTATATGATAAGAAAACCAGTTTGGTTCTGGAAAAGAGATGAGAGGTACAAATATTTACACTGTGTTCTCGCGTAGCGACAAGTGCGACAAATATTTGTATGAGTTTTTTTTTCATGGTTGTTACGGCTGTATTGGCTGAATATGTGTAAGTGTTTTCGATTGACCTATAGGTCAATGAGAGGTCATCAGTATGAGGGGTTAAGTTGAAATCTGGACCTTAGTAAGCTTAATTCCCTTAATGCTTGGTCACCCTATACATCACATCGCACGCTTGTTGTGAAGTTAATATAGAAGATATTTAACCCCTTAGCGCCACTTACACCATCCCACTAACCTGGGGTTAACCGGTTTAACCGTAAACCCAGTGACAAATTGTATTAGTAACCAGTAACTCCAGATTTAGCCGGTTAACCCCGGGTTAGTGAATGGTGCAAGTGGCCTTGGAGACAATGACACTGGCTGTATTTACGATTTTGGCATTAATTGTCAAATAATAGCAAGTGACGTGCCCCGTGGCCTTGTATGCTGTTTACGATAAAGTCGATAAACCACCACCGGCACCGCGTGGACGGACTCCCAGCGCTTAAATTTAATAATCCAAGCAATCACACTTTACCTTCCTCACAATAGCTTCCCATTCCATCTTTTAAGAAAATGACAAGCCATTTTGTACATAATAGAGCTATAATACAAAAGTTATTTGTAGTATTTGCTTGTTAAATTGGCAGCAGCACCGATATTGCTATATGAGAGCACTATAATATTCGATTGCCGCTTCATCAATTTATTAATAGCTACCCCATATACGGGCGACGGGCGACGCGCGAGCCGCGCCGTACTCTAGTTTATCAGATAGTTAGACCAAGATAAGACTGCAACGATTTTAAACGTCAAACTTCTATGAAATTATGACGTATGCACTGCGTGTGTTGTGCTATCAAAACCGTTGCAGACTTGTCTTGGTCTAACTCTACCTAGTTATAGTTTATGCCTATTTATTCGCAAAACTAACAATATCAATTTCACCCCGGGCGAGCCCAACATGATCTACCTATCAATAATAATAAAAAATCATAACAAAAGTATAATATTTAACAAAATAAACTTAAAATAACTCACTTATACATTAACGCAACAGCGTACAGTCTCTGACGGAGAATTACAAATAAATACATTGACGCCGAAACGAGCACAAAATTTGAGTATAGGCTAACGCAAATTTTGTAATAGTTTTAGTGACACGACACATCAAACCATTTATTGCGATAGAACACCACATGACACGAAAGCGTTTAGAAGCACTTGCGGTGCACGATGCCTGGCCCCGACTCATCGTATTCCTGCTTCGAGATCCACATCTGTTGGAAGGTGGACAGAGACGCCAAGATGGATCCACCGATCCAGACGGAGTACTTTCTCTCAGGGGGAGCAATGATCTTGATCTTGATCGTGGAGGGAGCCAGCGCGGTTATCTCTTTTTGCATCCTGTCGGCAATACCGGGGTACATCGTAGTGCCGCCAGAGAGTACGGTATTGGCGTAGAGGTCCTTGCGGATGTCGACGTCACACTTCATAATGGAGGCGTACACGGTCTCGTGAATTCCGCACGACTCCATTCCCAGAAAGGAAGGCTGGAACATTGCCTCAGGGCAGCGGAACCTCTCGTTACCGATGGTGATGACCTGACCGTCGGGAAGCTCGTAGGACTTCTCCAGGGAGCTGGAGGCGGCGGCGGTGGCCATCTCCTGCTCGAAGTCGAGGGCAACATAACACAGCTTCTCCTTGATGTCACGCACGATTTCCCTCTCTGCGGTGGTGGTGAAAGAGTAACCGCGCTCGGTGAGAATTTTCATGAGGTAGTCCGTCAGATCGCGACCGGCCAAGTCCAAACGCAGGATAGCGTGGGGAAGGGCGTAACCTTCATAAATGGGGACCGTGTGGGAGACACCATCTCCAGAGTCCAGTACGATACCGGTGGTACGACCGGAGGCGTACAGGGAGAGCACGGCTTGAATGGCGACGTACATCGCGGGGCAGTTGAAGGTCTCGAACATGATCTGAGTCATCTTCTCCCTGTTGGCCTTGGGGTTTAACGGGGCCTCTGTCAGCAGGATTGGGTGCTCCTCGGGCGCCACGCGCAACTCGTTGTAGAAGGTGTGGTGCCAGATCTTCTCCATGTCGTCCCAGTTGGTGATGATGCCGTGCTCGATGGGGTACTTGAGGGTGAGGATACCTCTCTTGCTCTGAGCCTCGTCTCCCACGTAGGAGTCCTTCTGTCCCATGCCCACCATGACGCCCTGGTGGCGCGGGCGGCCCACGATGGAGGGGAACACGGCGCGCGGCGCGTCGTCGCCGGCGAACCCGGCCTTGCACATGCCGGACCCGTTGTCCACTACGAGGGCGCCCGCATCATCATCCATCATATTAGCTGTCGTTCACGAGCTCGTACAATCACAACAAAATACCACGCCCCGAGTCCTGGAACAAACAAAACAGCACTTTATACAACACTGCTGTTTCTCCACTTTTTCATTTAGTAATTTCACTAATACTTTAGAAGATTCTTATTTTAAACTTATAAATTGAAATCCTATTGGACACTTTGTTCTCGGAGTAACTGTTTAAAATTGAATTGTATCGAAATCTGGCTTGCCAAACATTAAGGTCAACTAGTGTGACACTCACGGTGTGTGGTGTGTGGTCTGCGCCGGTCTGTGAGAGCAGCAGCAACGTACCGGTATTTACCTGCGTGCGGCGCTCACCCCCGCTCTGCGGCCGCCCTCACCCGCCCGCCCTACAAGGCGTTTGGGACGACAAGCGGCGCGCGCGCCGACTGCCATTTAAGAGCATAGCCATTGCATTGTTTATTTCGGGTGCATTGTCAACGCTCTTCAACTGTGATCTCATTCAGATTGCGCGTCGGCTGACACCGGAAAGTGAATCATCGGAAGTTATCTATGGTGTGATGATGGCACCCCGTCTTATGGCATTTGACTTTACAAGTTATAGCAATGTCATCGCTCACTGCTGAAAACGAGGTCACCGTGTTGGTGTCGCCGACACCGTGTCGGTGGGTCAGGGGTGTGCAGACCAGTGTAACGGTTGCAACGGACTAGCTGTAACGGCATATGAAAACACCTTTTTACTTATATGGCAAGTATTTACGTCGACGTCTAAACGTTACCCAATAATTATTACAATTAATGTAGTTTTCATATCTCATGCTCTGAAAGTGGATCGTTATTGTTCTAAAAAGTGCGCAGAAAGTGATACGTTTCTGCTCTAATGCAGAAAAGTGATGTACACCTCTGAGTTGTGATGTACAACTCGGATTTGTTTTATCACCATAACTAAGAAGCATTTTTACCTGTCTCAGAAATGGAAGTTCTCAATTCGTGTTTTTTTTTTTAATTATGTTCCCGGATTCCGCAAAGGCGGCTGACTGACTTGGTACCTCACATTTAGAGACTCATTATTAGGTGTCACGTCAGGATCTGATAATGGGATCCTTCGCACTCCGTTGAAAATCCAAAACGTCTTACTGCCACATAAATTTCATAAACTAAAGTAATGGAATGAACGATCTACTCGACAATACTCCCATATTAAACCCGGCAACGTACTTACAACCCCTCTGGTGTTGCGGCTGTCTATGGGCGACAGTTATCGCTTGCCATCAGGCGATTCGTCTGCAGCTTGTTTGACTCATATATAATTTGTAAAAAAATAATGAAATAACAACTTTTTTACTTAATACGGTAGATCTGCCCTCTTCGTATCTATCTTTTCTAATTAAAAGGAGAAATCTATCCTCCAGTTCTGAAAGATTCGAAAGAGAATTCTACTTTAGTCCTGTTCCGTGAATTGTCCATGAATTTATATACATTTTCAGAAGTACTTTCTCAAATTTAGAACCTGAAAAAATAATCAATACCCCGTGTCTGCTGAATCTTAAGCCAAACATATATGGGAGCGAAACATTTCCTTTGCAGCTCGCCGGTAGCCGGGTGGCAGTGAGTGCACGACTGCAGTGCTAATGCCATATATGGCCGATTGGCGTCGCGCGGCGCGAATGCTGCGCTATTATTAACGTTGCAAGTAAATCACAGCCGTCGATGTCGAGACGACCTCATTATTTATATGTGGCTCGCACGACTCGACGAAATCAGTTAGCGGTATGAAATATTATTAATACTCGCTGGCCGCCGGCGCCAACTAACCAGTGGACGCCTCAGCCTCACCTTACCTGTGCAGATAGTCGCATACCTGCCTGCCCGCGGCCCACAGCATGCAGTAGCTAGTAGGGATCCCTACCGCGTTGGCTTTCTACATAATATTTACATGACACCACCCTGGAGTCCAAGTTTCAAGTTCGCCAATGTTTGTCCACGAGGGCATTACCCCGCCGCCGCCGCCGTGCGGTGCGGGAGGGCAAGGGGGCAAGGGGGGCGGGGCCGTGATTGATTAAGCGATGGCTGCCAATACGTATTGTCGTGGATTATTTCGGTCGCCGCGGTGCAAGGCGTTAAGAGTCCGTAGTCGATTTTGGAGCAAAAATTTTAAATTGATAGATTTAGTCGTTGAAATTTTACATGTTTTGTTACGTAATATCTAAATAACCAGTATTGGTTTCTATTAGCACGTCTTCTCATCTTGCCTTTTAATAATGAGGTCGCGAGCGTGCGTCACCGGTAATATATGAAGAGAAGGGGCAGTTTTTAAAAATTCATCAAAAATTTATGGTCGTAAATTATACAAATTGATGTATAAGAATAGTTTCAGAAAATGTTGTAGGTTGTTTAAGTATCAAAATTACGTTGAAATTAAGTCGATTTTCAGAGAAATTGGCACTTGTTTTGAAGTAATTTCTGGAGAAAATTGATTTCGTCTAACTTTCATTTATAATAATTCAAAGTCATAATAATAAAAATGTAGTCTGATAAACGTCAAGTACAGGATATGTGTAATACAAAATTACCATGTTTAGCCGTCCAAGCTTTACGAAATTTACAAATAAGAGCGACAAAATTAGTGCTTTACGCGCGTTTACCTAAACGTCCATTAGAAAAGCAAACATTACTAATTTAGTAAGTCTGTTTTCAAAAAATTGATCTGATAAAAGGTAAGATAAGAAGACATGCTAATAGAACCAGTACTTGTTATTTCAATTAGGTAATAAAAGGTGTACAATTTCACCGACTAAATCTATCAATTTTACATTTTTGCGACTAAAATAGACACCGGCCTCTTAAGGTGCACTGTTTGTGCATAAACAAAGCGCGCGAGAGGTCGCCTGTACAGTCTATGTAGAAATATTACTGCATCTTTTATTTTCATTTCTCATGCTCTGAAAGTGGGTCGTTGTTGTTCTACAAGGTGTGCCGAAAGTGATACGCTTCTGCTAGTGCATTTACATTCCAAGAACGTTTTTTTAACTTTTTTTACCATAAGCAATTAAAATTTGGTTTGAAATGGATTTGTTGGACAGGTCCTTTTTGATATTTAACTCCCCGTTCCATAAATAACGATACTTTACCTAAATTGTTAATTGAAAGTACCCTTAAGAAGTACTATGGTTTATACTTTGTCATGTTTTTTTTTATTACACATGTATTTTACTTTCCTCGTATTCGAAATGAAAAGTAGAGTCCAACTAGGGAACAAATCAAATTATTTTATGAAAGATTTTTTGATTTGTGTTTTTTAAGTACTCAGTAGTAGTCTATATATAAATTATAAACTGCAATAGATAACATACACTAAAGAAAAAGTGGCCGGTGGTGGAATAGTAGTGTTTAACTTGGGTGAAAGGCATTTCAGTTTCAGACTATTGGCGCTCTCGCTGCGTTCGTGCCTTAAACTACCTTGACAGAAATGGGTGCCTTTCAGCCCTTGGTTAACAATCTACTACACATGGTCTCATACACTTCCTTGTAAGGGTTATTTTAAGAGCCCTCATGACGGGCGAACGGCGTATCCTACAGTAGAAAATCCGTGTGTCACACGTGGTTGTTACTCACAACAGACACAACACACCGCACGCGGTCCTAATGTTCTAAATAAAATTATAACTACTTCATTTCAGAACTATACAAAATTGAGGAAAAAAGAGTGTTTGTTGAATTCCTACTGTGCATAACACGTAAGAATAGAATTTAAAACGAATTAAATTTTGTTACACATGCCTACTTCATAATACACTCAGGTTCAACAGAATATGTATGTGCTTGACAGCGAGAGGAGCTGGAGAGCTGTAGCCTCTTTCTGCTAAGACAATTTCGCAGAAGGAGGCTTCGTAAACGGGAGCGAGAAAACGATCCGGAACGTAACGACGTATGTATGTAGGCCAGGAGGGGGTCCCTTTGTTTGACATAATTATTGAAAGTCATGAAAGTAATGATTGTCATATTATCATTAGTCATAATTCTCACTTTCAGGATTTTCCTCAGGTTATCCTATAGATAGGTTAGGTTAGGGTAGGTTTCCTCCTGTCCACACTGTGGTAGGGAGGAAACTAGCTTACACTTACTAGCAGAATGCACTATGTATGCGGCACCGCGTTATAATACATTCGGTAGAGACACACTAGAAGATAACGAACTAAAGGATGTCGAACTTAAAGATGTCCACATGTTCTGCAGGAAAACAAGAAGATTTGAGGAGAATAGTGTGGGAATGCCGCCGGGACAGTAACCTGCAGCTCCAACTACGGGGAATTGGGCTGAATGAACGCGACACGTGATCGACAGCCCGCCTGCTTCCGGCCAGGCGTCCCTACACTAGATCTACATCTACATCAAAGTTAGGTTTGTTTTATGGCAATCCTGAAAAGTTACGCGTTTCTGAGAAAAACCAAATTATGACTAACGAAAATATGGACAAACATTATGACTTAAAACTATATGGGAAACAATAGAGACCCTATACGGTGCGGCACCCTTTCTTTTAAAAATGTATAAAACATCCAACTTACAAGCGACGGCATCGGCAGCCAAGGTTACTAGCGCCATCTAGTGAAGTTGACGGGTACTACTTTAGTTTCGCTACTTGCCACTGGATAGCGTTAGTGGGACGTGGTTTATAATAGTTTACCCACGCTATTTCCAATATTTCAATAAAACCGTAATGTAATAAAACGTCGTACACTTATAATATATTAGCCTGGCAATTATAGGTTTCAATATAGAAAGGTGCAAAACTTAAAAAAAAACCGGCCAAGGGTTCCGTACCATTACGAAAAAAACGTTTGTTGTATGGGAGCCCCACTTAAATATTTATTATATTCTGTTTTTAGTATATGTTGTTATAGCGGCAACAGAAATACATCATCTGTGAAAATTTCAACTGTTATCACGGTTGATGAGATACAGCTGGGTGACAGCCAGACGGACAGACGGACGGACCGGACGGAGTCTTAGTAATAGGGTCTTGTTTTAACCCTTTGGGTACGGAACCCTAAAAACAACGAGTGCGATCAAAAATAAAAATAGGCATTCTAGAATATTATTTTTTAAATTTTTAGCTTTTGTGTATTATAATTATATAGTTAACCCCTCGGGCGGCAAGCTACCTCGAATGGGACGCTCTCTGACAACCGTGCGTGCGGCGGGCCGACATTTTTAATATGGAAAACACGCCGCATTGCGGCTGCGCGCCGCACGGCGCGAAAGTTTAAAATATTGCTTTGCCGCTCGAGGGGTTATATCGAGCGAAAGTTGTTTAATCAGGTTTCGTATCGATGGAGTTACTAGAGACTTATTGCTATTCATATTTTTTTAAACCGTATTAATTACATGATCAAACCCCTGTTTGACGGGAGCGAAAATACACTTCTATTAGTGCTTCATTAAATAAGTACACGAGTAAAGTCTTCTATCGACATCCATTATGAAGCAATTTTTGAATTGATCGCAAAAAGTCGATATTTAATGAAGCACTTGCACAAGTGCATTTTTGTTCCGGTCAAACCGGGGTGTGATTGTTTGATTTCACCATTTCACTAACCTGGAAACAATTTTATTTGTATGTTTTTAACAACGCGTTACAATGATTATACTTTAAGGGCTACTAGTGACAACACAAACTACCAAATTAATAAATTAGATTTGGGCCTAAAAATCGTATGTAGGTACCAAATGAATCCTGCAAACAAGGGCCTACTACTGCCACCTATTGATGAGTAGAATCACTATCAGAGTGGAATACTAAGGAACCATCAGAAAAGCCAACTTAAGCTTAAAACAAGTTATACACTGAGTAAATATTCTGAAATATTTAAACTTAGAGCGATAGCATAATAAACACATCAATAAAACAATCAACGCGGTACGGATTGAGTAAAAAAGCAGAAAAATAAAGTGTTCATACAATAAGCAGTTCATAGATGGCATTAGTAGTCCTATAAGCATTTTTTTTTGTATTCGAATTGTCTATTTAAAATGTACCGTTTCATTTGTAAAAGACAGAAATTTTAATTTTACTTTTAATATTATTTAAGTGATCCTATTTATTGATATTGAATTTTAATGTAATATCGATCATTTGTTATCTGCAATAACAATTTAATAATAATCACACTAAATGATATAATAATTGTATCATTTAGTGTGAATATTATTCAATTATTTATAAATGAAAATTATTTATATACTAAACTGGTTAAACAACAAACTGTGTATCCGATAGACGGCACTAATTAATAAATACGTCTTTTATAAATGGCGCTGTTAAAATTTTTCTCCGAGTCATGGGCTTATTTTAGAAATACATGGGTTAGGTTAGGTTTTGAGTTAGGTTAGGTTTTGAGTTAGGTTAGGTTTTGAGTTAGGTTAGGTTTTGAGTTAGGTTAGGTTTTGAGTTAGGTTAGGTTTTGAGTTAGGTTAGGTTTTGAGTTAGGTTAGGTTTTGAGTTAGGTTAGGTTTTGAGTTAGGTTAGGTTTTGAGTTAGGTTAGGTTTTGAGTTAGGTTAGGTTTTGAGTTAGGTTAGGTTTTGAGTTAGGTTAGGTTTTGAGTTAGGTTAGGTTAGGTTAGGTTAGGTTAGGTTAGGTTAGGTTAGGTTAGGTTAGGTTAGGTTAGGTTAGGTTAGGTTAGGTTAGGTTAGGTTAGGTTTTTTTTTTTTTTTTTTTTTTTTTTTTTTATTATTATAGTGCTCCTCCAACATGATCGGAGACTTTGCCTAGCTAGTTTTTCATTCATACCAGTTCTCGCTTGTATACCTCTCGTACTAGCATACTTCATACTTGATCTTTCTTTCATTCATCTCTTTCGTTCCTTATGTGGGTAGTCCCACCTATCAGCTTATTACTTATTACTTACTATTCGGGAAAAATAAGGAAACAGGGTTTGAACTTTATTCATGAGTGCTTACTGCATGGGTAGCGCTTTTTATACAATTTCTTATTACATGCTTATATTTAATATTATTATCTATGTTACATTTTTCATATATTCGCTATTGTATTATTATCTTAAATCTAATATACATATTGTGCGTTTCTTATGACACGAGTTTGGCTCTCTCTTTTGATTATTCCTACTGGGTTTTTTATGTTTTTCTTAAATATATTTACTATATTTTAAAAACATATATTTCTATCTAGTTTTATTTCTTTTTACGACTCTTCTCACAATTTTTAAGCAGAACTCTATAAATTGGTCCATTTCCGCACTAGCCATTATGTTGTGTAGTTTGTCGGCAGTTATACTAATTTTAATTTTTTGCTCCATATCAAAGCGCTCACTATCATGAACTGGACACTCAAATATTATATGTGGCACCGTTTCTTGCGTATTGTTGTCACAGACGCACGATGGACTCTCCTTGCACTTGAAGCGGTTTAAATACTCAGAGAATCCACCGTGTCCCGTCATCAACTGCGTCTTTAGGTTGTTTGGCTCTGATTTCCTTGTCACCCTATAAGCCGCCACTGCATCTGGGAAGAATAACTTCGTGATGGAAGCCGTTTCGCCAGACTTATACCTCCGATTCCATTCGTCAAGCGTCGACATGCGAATGCTACGCTTGACGAATGAAACCGGGCATTGGTCATAGTCCGGCTTTCGTTTGGAGCCTACTGCTGCTCCTTTCGCCAACTCGTCTGCCCGCTCGTTGCCTTCTAACCCTGCGTGAGCTTTAATCCAGTGTAGGGTGACTACCTTACCCTGGAGAGACATAGCTTTTAAATTCTCTCTGGCCTCTACAGCGAGGGGGTGAAGGCAACTGTGGTTTTGTATTGTTTGAAGGGCTGCCATAGAGTCGCTGTAGACTCCATACGATTTCTCGGCATACTTCTTTGCTTCCCTAGTGGCCCTGCACAGGGCAAGGAGCTCCGCCTGGTAAACCGTACAGTATCTCGATAGAGCAAGCTTGTGGGCTTTGGTTTCGGTTTCTCCCTTCCAAATAGAAAGTGAGGCTCCAACCCCGCCCTCAAGCCTGCTGCCATCGGTAAATATTCGCACATCGAACTCACTGTTCGAGTTCACATCGTCTTGGTTCACCAGGCGAACCACCCTCAATTCTTCGCGATCCGCAGGATGAGGCATTTCAGTTGCGGATGCCATTTGTTCCACCTCTCTATCTCCAGGCCACAGGGCAGGCAGAGACTCTCCCTTCTTGGCTTCGTACAACGAAGCCGCCTCTCGGACTCGGAGGTCAAGAGGGAGCAT
This sequence comes from Cydia strobilella, assembly GCF_947568885.1. Taxonomy (NCBI): domain Eukaryota; kingdom Metazoa; phylum Arthropoda; class Insecta; order Lepidoptera; family Tortricidae; genus Cydia; species Cydia strobilella. Next base: position 18,418,445 of record NC_086052.1, read on the forward strand.
CCCCGCCAGAACCAGCGCCGAGTTGAGGGACACGGTGCGGTATGCCTTGCATATCTTCTGCGCCATTCCGCGTTGCACCACTGCCAACTGCTTTTGGACACCCAATTTGTTTGCAGCATGCGCCCAAACACTAGCGGCATACAGTATGATGGGCTCTACGGTTGCCACATATATTATTTTTACGACTTCAGGATGGAGCCCCCAGTCTGTCTTGGCAGCCCTAGATAGCTGTTTATAGACTGCTATCGCTTTCCTGCAGACATTCGAAACATGGCTGTTAAAAGTCAGCTTGTCGTCGATGGTTACACCAAGTAATTTCATCTCTTTTACCATGGCGATGCTGGTTCCGCCCATACTCAGTCGAGGGGTGTCATACTTGAGCCTCCGTGTAATTACCATTGCATTAGTTTTATGCGGTGCGAATCGAAGCTTATTACTGACACCCCACTCCCGAGCATGGTCGAGAGCAGCGTTTGCGCGCGTTTCAATTTCCAGAGCGGTATTCCCATCAACGACAAGTACGACATCGTCTGCGAATGCCTGGCAGTAGTCGCCCCTTTGCCCGTAACTTTTAAGTAGTGGGTCCAAGAGCAAGTTCCACAGAATGGGGCCCGCTATCGATCCCTGTACGCATCCCTTGGTGGTGTCCAGACTGTATTGCTCTCCCGCGTATCTAACTGTTACTCTTCGGTCTGTGAGGTAGCTATCGATTACGCGTCTCAGTTCAACTGGGCAATTCTCTTCCGCCAACCGGGACCTGATAGCCGGCCACCAAGCACCATCGAAGGCCCCCTCTATGTCCAGTGATATTAGTGTTACGATCTTTTTAGAGTCTAATTTCTTTCGTATGTATTTCATTAGGGCATAAAGGGAGTCCTCGGTGCTGCGCTGTGGCATGAACCCGTATTGGCGATCACTCATTTGGGGCAGCAAGTAAAACTTTAGCCTGTTCACCACCATCTTCTCAAACACTTTACCCATGATCGGAAGCAGTCCTATTGGCCTGTACGATTTGGGCGTTGTATAGTCTCCTCTACCAGGCTTTCGGAGGACCACCACCGTTGCGGTTTTCCAAGCCCCAGGGAAGTATCCTCGGCTTAAACATTTATTAAGCAGTGCAAGGAACGTCTCTGGGTCCGTTTCTATGGCGTGAAGGCAAATATCAGAGGTAAAGCCGTCCTCCCCTGGGGCTTTCTTTGGGTTGAAGGAGTCGTACGCACGTTTCAGTTCCGCCATTGTGAACGAGGGTTCGCAAGTGTTATCTTGCTCCCCGTCGTTCACAATGTCGGCTCTCTCCCTCACTTGACGATGGTAGTCATTGTCGCTAGTGGTACAGTCCTTGGGGTAGAAAGTTTCCGCTAGCAGGCGCACTGAACTCTTCGCATCGAGCACTACTCCATCCTTCTCTAGCGGTGAGTCCTCTTCCCTGCGTGCGGTTCTTCCAATTACCCGGTAGATGCCCTCCCAGACCCCTTCTCTGCTTTGTTTATGGCAGAAGTCCTTCCAACTGTCCACTTGCGCTTTTGCCGCTGCCCTTTCATACTCTTCTTTGTATTGTACGTACTCTTCTACTACTTTTGACCTCCGGACTGGGGCAGCACACCCTATCCTGCGCTTCCTGGTAGCGACCCCTTTTTTCATTTTGGCGAGTTCCTCGGACCACCACGGTAATGTAAGTTGTTGTTTGACTTTCTTTTTAGGCATAGACGATATACAGGCTTCTTCTATTGCAGCGTTAAATTCTGTTACTACTTTTTCTATTTTTATATTGTTGTTTAAGCTTTCTATTTCTGATTTTACTATTTTGTGATCTTGCAGCAATTTTCTGAATTTTCCATAAAACTCAGACCAATTGGCTTTCTTAGTGTTGAATTTCCTTGTTGTCCTTTGTACCGTTATGCCAACCAGTTTTGTCAGCTTGACTTTAAATATAATGCCGTTGTGGTCCGAGCTTGTCAGCCCCTGATCAACTCTCCAGTCGTCTACCAGGTCCAGTATGTCAATGGAGCAGGCCGTTACATCAACATAGCTTGTGTAGTGTTTGCCGCCTCTCACGGTGTCGAATGTTGGAGTATCCCCTCTATTGAGTATGTTCAGGCCAAGCTCATCCAGTGTAGTGGCCAGCTGTTCCCCTCTGCCATCGACTACAGGGCTACCCCACCAGGTGCTTTTCGCATTAAAGTCTCCTCCTATTATCCACCTCTGCGGTTTTAGTTCTTTTGCGACTTTCTCAAGTTGCTCAAGGTGGGGTTCCATGGGTTGGTCTGGTTAGGTTAGGTTAGGTTAGGTTAGGTTAGGTTAGGTTAGGTTAGGTTAGGTTAGGTTAGGTTTTTTTTTTTTTTTTTTTTTTTTTTTTTTTATTATTATAGTGCTCCTCCAACATGATCGGAGACTTTGCCTAGCTAGTTTTTCATTCATACCAGTTCTCGCTTGTATACCTCTCGTACTAGCATACTTCATACTTGATCTTTCTTTCATTCATCTCTTTCGTTCCTTATGTGGGTAGTCCCACCTATCAGCTTATTACTTATTACTTACTATTCGGGAAAAATAAGGAAACAGGGTTTGAACTTTATTCATGAGTGCTCACTGCATGGGTAGCGCTTTTTATACAATTTCTTATTACATGCTTATATTTAATATTATTATCTATGTTACATTTTTCATATATTCGCTATTGTATTATTATCTTAAATCTAATATACATATTGTGCGTTTCTTATGACACGAGTTTGGCTCTCTCTTTTGATTATTCCTACTGGGTTTTTTATGTTTTTCTTAAATATATTTACTATATTTTAAAAACATATATTTCTATCTAGTTTTATTTCTTTTTACGACTCTTCTCACAATTTTTAAGCAGAACTCTATAAATTGGTCCATTTCCGCACTAGCCATTATGTTGTGTAGTTTGTCGGCAGTTATACTAATTTTAATTTTTTGCTCCATATCAAAGCGCTCACTATCATGAACTGGACACTCAAATATTATATGTGGCACCGTTTCTTGCGTATTGTTGTCACAGACGCACGATGGACTCTCCTTGCACTTGAAGCGGTTTAAATACTCAGAGAATCCACCGTGTCCCGTCATCAACTGCGTCTTTAGGTTGTTTGGCTCTGATTTCCTTGTCACCCTATAAGCCGCCACTGCATCTGGGAAGAATAACTTCGTGATGGAAGCCGTTTCGCCAGACTTATACCTCCGATTCCATTCGTCAAGCGTCGACATGCGAATGCTACGCTTGACGAATGAAACCGGGCATTGGTCATAGTCCGGCTTTCGTTTGGAGCCTACTGCTGCTCCTTTCGCCAACTCGTCTGCCCGCTCGTTGCCTTCTAACCCTGCGTGAGCTTTAATCCAGTGTAGGGTGACTACCTTACCCTGGAGAGACATAGCTTTTAAATTCTCTCTGGCCTCTACAGCGAGGGGGTGAAGGCAACTGTGGTTTTGTATTGTTTGAAGGGCTGCCATAGAGTCGCTGTAGACTCCATACGATTTCTCGGCATACTTCTTTGCTTCCCTAGTGGCCCTGCACAGGGCAAGGAGCTCCGCCTGGTAAACCGTACAGTATCTCGATAGAGCAAGCTTGTGGGCTTTGGTTTCGGTTTCTCCCTTCCAAATAGAAAGTGAGGCTCCAACCCCGCCCTCAAGCCTGCTGCCATCGGTAAATATTCGCACATCGAACTCACTGTTCGAGTTCACATCGTCTTGGTTCACCAGGCGAACCACCCTCAATTCTTCGCGATCCGCAGGATGAGGCATTTCAGTTGCGGATGCCATTTGTTCCACCTCTCTATCTCCAGGCCACAGGGCAGGCAGAGACTCTCCCTTCTTGGCTTCGTACAACGAAGCCGCCTCTCGGACTCGGAGGTCAAGAGGGAGCATCCCCGCCAGAACCAGCGCCGAGTTGAGGGACACGGTGCGGTATGCCTTGCATATCTTCTGCGCCATTCCGCGTTGCACCACTGCCAACTGCTTTTGGACACCCAATTTGTTTGCAGCATGCGCCCAAACACTAGCGGCATACAGTATGATGGGCTCTACGGTTGCCAC